>NC_067413.1:58021514-58322246 GCF_009764475.1 Pristis pectinata
AGATTGGGTCAAACACAGTGACAAACTTTCTTTTGCATGCCATCCATACAGATCACTTCATTACAACAGTGTATTGAGCTAGTACAAGGGAAAACAGTAACAGAATGCAGAATATAGTGTTACAGTTATAGAGAAAGTGTAGTGCAGGCAGACAATAAGGTACAAGGCCATAATGAGGCCAAGAGTCCATCTTAACGTACTAGGGGACCATTCAATAATCTTATAACAGTGGGATAGAAGCTGTCCTTGAGCCTGGTGGTACATGCTTTCTGGCTTTTGTATCTTCTGCCCAATAGGAGGGGGGTGAAGAGAGAATGTCCAGGGTGGGTGGAGTCTTTGATTATGTTGGCTGCTTTACCAAGGCAGCGAGAAGTGTAGACAGGGTCCGTGGAGAGGAGGCTGGTTTCTGTGATGTGTTGAGCTGTGTCCACAACTCTCTGCGGTTTCTTGCAGTCTCAGGTAGAGCAGTTCCCATACTAAGCCATGATGCATCCGGATAGGATGCTTTCTATGGTGCATTGATAAAAATTGGTGACGGTCAAAGGAGACATGCAAATTTCTTTAGCCTCCTGAGGAAGTAGAGGCACTGGTGAGCTTTCTTGGCCATGGCGTCCATGTGGTTGGACCAGGACAGGATGTTGGTGATGTTCACTCTGAGTAATTTGAAGCTTTTAGCCCTCTCGACCTCAGCACCGTTGATGTAAACAGGAGTGTGTGCATTGTCCCCATTCCAAAAGTCAACGACTAGTTCTCTTATTTTGCTGACATTGAGTGAAAGGTTGTTGTGATGACACCATGCCACTAGGTTCTTTATCTCCTTCCTGTACTCCGACTCATCATTATTTGAGATTCAGCCCACTACAGTGGTGTCATCTGTAAACCTATAGATGGAGTTAGAGCAAAGTCTGGCCACACAGTCATGAGTATATAGGGAGTAGAGTAGGGGACTGAGGATGCAGCCTTGTGACGTACTAGTATTGAGGATAATTGTGGCGGAGGTGTTGCTTCCTATCCTTATTGCTTGCGGTCTGCTGATCAGGAAGTCAAGAATCCAGTTGCAAAGGAAGGTGTTGAGTCCCAGGTCTGGGGGTTTAGAGATGAGTTCCTGTGGCAGTCTTTGGGACTCAATATTGAATTTAACCATTTCAGATAACCAACCCCTTTCTTAAAACCTGTCCACAGATGTGGCTGTATCCTGGTTGAAATGTTTCATTTTTGTCTTCTGCCTTTAAATGCTAGCTTTCGAAGTAATTATTACCTTGACAACTTTGGTCTTCACCCTATCAAAGACATTTTCTCTGTTTTCCCCTCTCCTCCCCCTCCCTTCAATCGAGAGCACACTTGTTTTCTCACTTTCCCAGTTCTGGTGATGGTAATTCTGTTTCTCTCCACACAAAAGTTGCCTGACCTGCTGAGTTGTTTCCAACATTCTCTGTTCTTGTTTCATATTTCCAGCATCTGCGCTTTTTGCTCCAGTTACTTGCCCTGCCTGGAATGTGCAGTTCCTGGAAATTAAATAACCAAGCAGAACAACTCCCAAGCTAGGTTATGGCAGCAAAACATTTGCTTCTCAAGCATATTGTAAAGAGCTATGGACTGAAATGGGAAATCAGAATGCAATGTGAGTCTTTTTGAGGAAAGAGAACCAAGCTTGGTTAGCACATGTATTCCAAAGAATTTGTCAAGTGGTTTCGGCAAAAAAATAAAAATTAAACAATAGCAACAAATCAATGCAGCATTTTAAATGTATCAAAGTGCTCCAAGTTGTTCGTAGGACCCTCCTCAAATAAAATTTGACAACAAGCCACATAAAGAAACATAACAAATGTTTGGACAAAGATAGTTTTAAGCAGATTATTAAGGAAAGGTGGAGAGGGGGGAATAACAGAGTTTAAGGCCTTAGTAGCAAAAGGCACAGGCATCAATGATACAATGATTAAAACAGAGCATGCCCAGGCTTCAAGAAGTGGAGAAGTACTGAGATCTCAGAGGGTTGTGAGATGGAATGAGATGATACAGATCAAAAGTTCACGGACAGATTTAAAAGTGAAGATGAGAATTTTAAATCTGGTTGCTGAATGAGGAGGCGGGGAATGTTGACAAGCATAAGGATGATTAGCGGAAGGTTGATGAAACCAACAAATGTGAGTAGATGCTCAGAGCAAAGCCCCAGAATGGAAAACAGTGCATCAAGGAAGAAGGCCATTTGACCCAGCATGCCCATGCTGGCCCAAAAAGTCCTGAAGACTAATTCCACATTCCAGCTCATATTATGTAGTCCATCAGGTTATGGCATATCAACTACTCCTCCAGGTACTTTTAAAACATACCTGGAGATCAGTTGATATGCTGCGGGTGAAAGAAGTGTTTCCTCATCTCCACTCTAAACTATCAACTACCTTCAATCCACACCCTTTAGTTATTTATCCTAAAATACAGAGTGTAAGTCACTCCCCCTTATCAAATGGTCTCTGTCCATCTGATCAAGAGCTGCACACAATACAATCAGTAGCCCATGCACAGTGTGGGTAGATTGGATGTCCAGAATATACAGAAGGTGAGTACAGAATGCCTTCACTGGTGAGGCTGCAGCAGTTCATGTGTTCTGGAGAATTATTGGCAAAAAAAATTGCAGTGGGGAGAACAGTGAGGATCTTTTCATTAATAATGTGGGTCTGGGTTGCAGACAAGTCTACCATTTATTATTCATCCTTTAGAAGGAGGTGGTGAAGATGGAATGAAGGGCATTAAAGGAAATGGAATGAGGATAGAGGCAGAAAAAGTTAAATTTCAATGCAAAGGATTGAATGTGGAATGAAATGAGGAGAGTTGAAAATTTCAGAGATACAGTATCACCAATCCACAAGATGCTGAAGATAAACTAAGAAAAGCAATGAACCAATAGGGGACGTTGGTTTGGTTGTCATTAATAAAAGCATAAGGCTATAAGAAAATAGCAAGAACTGGCCATTCGACCCCTCAAACCTGCCCCACCAGTTAATATAAATGGCATGTGAATGACCTACCCAGGCCTCATCCACATGCCAGTTCACCATAGCCCAGTTCCCAGATCTTTCAATAACCTAGATAAATAGATATCTTTATTAGTCACATGTACATCGAAACACATAGTGAAATTAATCTTTTGCACAGAGCGTTCTGGGGGCCAGCCCGCAAGTGTTGCCACACTTCCGGCACCAACATAGCATGCCCACAACTTCCTAACCTGTACATCTTTGGAATGTGGGAGGAAACTAGAGTACCCAGAGGAAACGCATGCAGACACGGAGAGAACATACAAACTCCTTACAGACAGTGGCTGGAATTGAACCCAGGACGCTGGCACCGTAATAGCATTACACTAACCGTTATACTACCATGCCTGACCTACATATGTCTTTAAATATTCCAAATAATCTAGGCTCCCTAACCATCCAGGGTAGAGAATTTCAGAGATTCGCCACCCTTTGCAAGAAGTTCCTATGCACCTCAGTTTTAAATGACTGCCTCCTAACTTAGTAATTATGTTGCCTCATTTGAGATCCGCCCACATTTTGACACCTAGCCTGCTGTGTGGGAATAAAGAAACAAACACTGAGTTCAGAAAGAAAATTAGTAAAAGAATCAAAAGCTTAGTTAAAGATGAGCAGGAGAAGAAGATGGAGAACTTCAGGGAGTACATTGCAGAAAGTCATGCCAAAGCACTTCCCTCTAAGGTGGAACTAAAAGAAAGTAGTTTTACAGAAGGCTTAAGTTATTGGGATATGAGCTGAAAGAAAGTTCAGGAAGAGGGCAGGCAAGTCCATGGTCAGATTTTTAATTGCACAAAGGTGAAGAATGGGGTGACAGATAAACAAGATTTAGTGGGCTGGATATTGCAAAAAATGCTGGCAGCTTTTTGCAGAACCTCCAACATGTTCCTGTGTAAATTCAAGATCCCCAAACAAGTGTGGGTGTATGCAAATATACTGGATTTTCAACCATCTGGTTGCCAGAATTTTACAGCAGAAGAGGAAGCTGCAGAAATTCCCCAACATTTATATCTAGAAATCCACTCAAATCTTCACCAAATTGGACCGAGTGTGCAGAGTTCTGCTCCATTGATTTCAATGGAGGAGAATGGCCATGAGGATTAAAGTGCTTGGAATTGTTTGAATTTATGAGAATGTTTTTAAATGCTTTAACATTTTAGTTTTGTACTGTTTTCTTACTTAGTAATATTTCTGTAATAG
Source organism: Pristis pectinata (assembly GCF_009764475.1). Lineage (NCBI taxonomy): Eukaryota > Metazoa > Chordata > Chondrichthyes > Rhinopristiformes > Pristidae > Pristis > Pristis pectinata. The sequence continues at coordinate 58,025,747 of NC_067413.1, forward strand.
GTTGATTAACTTATAATAGTTTTGGCATGTTTTTGAAATATTCATAGCATTACTACAGCATTGGTCTTTACGTGGCACCTTAGCAAATACTTTTGATAAAGACGGGTTGATTAGGGATAGTCGACACGGCTTTGTGCATGGGAGATCATGTCTCACCAATTTGATTCAGTTTTTTGAAGAAGTAACCAAGAAGGTTGATGAGGGCAGCACAGTAGACATGGTCTATGTGGATTTCAGTAAGGCCTTTGATAAGGTTCCGCATGGTAGGCTGATCTGGAAATTTAAATCACATGGGATCCAGGGAGAACTGGCTAATTGGATACACAATTGGCTTGATGGTAGGAAGCAGATGGTGATGGTGGAAGGTTGTTTTTCGGACTGGGGGCCCATGACATGTAGTGTTCCCCATGGGTCAATGCTGGGCCCATTGCTATTTGTCACCTATAATCAATGACTTGGATGAGAATGTACAAGGTATAGTTAGTAAGTTTGCAGATGACATTAAAGTAGGTGGTGTCACTTACAGAGGGATCTTGATCAGCTAGATAAGCAGGCCAAGGAATGGCAAATATAGTTTAATTCTGATAAGAGCGAGGTGTTGCATTTTGGGAAAACAAATGAGGGTAGGACATTCACAGTGAGTGGGCAGGGCCCTGGGGAGTGTTGTAGAACAGAGGGACCTTGGCGTACAAGTACATGATTCCCTGGATATGGTGTTGCAGGTAAACAGGGTAATGAAGAAGCTGTTTGGCATGCTGGCCTTCATCAGTCAGGTACTGAGTATAGAAGTTGGGATGTTATGTTGCAGTTGTGCAAGATGTTGGTGAGGCCACATTTGGAATATTGTGTTCAGTTTTGGTCACCCTGCTATAGGAAAGATGCTATTAAGCTGGAAAAAGTGCAGAGAAGATTTATGAGGATGTTGCTGGGACTTGAGGGAGTGAGTTCTGGGGAGATGGTGAGCAAGTTGGGACTTTTTTCTTTGAAGCATAGGAGAATGAGGGGTGATCTTACAGAAGTGTATAAAATTATGAGGGGCATAGATAGGGCGACTGTGCACAGTTTTTTTCCCGGGGCTGTGGAATCAAGAACTAAAGTGCATAGTTTAAAGTGAGAGGGGAGAGATTTAATACAAACCTAGGGGCAACTTTTTCACCCAGAGAACAGTCTATATATGGAATGTGCTGCCATTGTGGTTAAGGCAGGTACATCAACAACATTTAAAGGTACATGGATAGGAATGGTTTAGAGAGATATGGGCCAACCATGGGCAAATGGGACAAGCTTAGATGGGAATCTTGGTTGGTATGGACTAGTTGGGCTAAAGGGCCTGTTTTCTTGCTGTATGACTCTAAGATTCTATGACAGCCAGCCGAGCTGGGGGACTGCTTACCTGCCTGTTGAATCTTTCTCATCTGTTTCGTCAGCAGGACTTGTTCTACCCTCCTACTCCCACCTCCATGTGACAGGATTTATGCATTGTATGTTCTGCCTCAGTTGAGGATTTTACTTCTGAAGTTGCAGCTGGTTTCGATTTCTCAACAATCCATGCAGCAATTTCTCAACAATAAATGGGAACTTGGTCTGGACTGTGAGTGCAAGCATTGTGGATCTGGGTCACTGTGGATCTAGAAGCAAGTGGTGAAGTATTTGGAGTTTGAATCTAACTTTCAAATGGAGGCAGGATGCTGGAAGTGAGACCGGAGGAAATGCAAGTTATAAGATGGGGAGGTAACTAAAAGATTAATTACAGTTTCAGTACTGGTGGGGCAAAATTATGCATGGAATTGGGGAATGATAAGATGCATCTTAGTATTGGATTGCATGTGGAGTTCAAACTTCATCTTTAAAACTATGTCTTTGATTCATCCTTGGATTTTGGCTGAGAATGAGGTCTGAATCAATAGCAAAGGGCTGAGATTTTATTTCTTTCATGAGATCACAGCCAGAAAAGTACATTTTCTATATAGCACAAGGAGTTGTTACATATACACTCCGAATACAATGTTGCATTTGCGGCGTGTTTGGAAGGAATGACTTGTTAACTCCTTAAGAAACATGATAAAGATCACTGTAGCAGATGCAGACTGATTAATCAATATCTGCTGAGTAAGATTATTGAATTCCTGAATTATGAGGCTAACAGAGGCAAAGAGAGATGAGCCGAGACGTTTGATTGACAGATGATGCTCCTGAATATTTAATTATTTGTTCTAGAGGAGGAAAAGGGCCCTTCCTGGAAAGTAATAGATGAGCTGTAAGCACAGCCAATAATTTACAACTGGAAGCATTGTACTGACATGTTTTTTGGCCCATGGTTTAAAAATATGTGAGATACAATTGATCCCAGAATTGCTTAAAACCAACATTTATGGTGAATCAATGTTATACCCAACCAGTAACAATCTGAGAAAAATGTATTCAATGTTTATTTAAGTTAGTTTGAAGTGACTTTGTTTATCTGTTTCCAAGTTTTGAGTAGAGTAGAATAGAAGTCATAGTCAGTTTACTCTAAAACATTTCATCTTCCAATCCAGCCATTATGACACTGATTAGTCAGTCACCAAACTGGTTTTCTCACCAATATTAATAACCTATAACTTACTTAGGAAAGTACTGAAAAGTGAACACTTGACATGTTTGTTTGACATTACTCAGCCTTCAGTTGAAACACTAATCTACTTATTTCAAGAAGTTCAATACCTTGGATAAACTAATGATTGAGAATTATTATATAAACACATTAAGAATATGTTCTGTAAGATTACTGAAATAATTTGTAGACCAGCACCTCAGATTTTTTACTAAAATGGTTGAATCCACTGTGGTGTTCAGAAGAGTGCAAAGTTACTCCCACAGTTGAAAGATATTTATAACCTTTAGAGGACACCCAACATAAAGATGACAGTCAAATTTTGTACCACCGAATACTTCATAAATGGAAGTTAGTTCAAAACTAACATTTGCCTTAGCTGTCCTCCTGCAGATAATTATAGATTCTACACTCAAACTAACTTTGAAATAAATCAAGACTCCCCCCCCCATTCTAGTTGAAGTTTCATGTGGCAACTAAATCTGAACCATTACAGTTTAATCAATACAGCAGCAAACATTCATTTTTTTCTTATATTTGTGATGTAGTTTTGACTGAGTTAAAATAATCCACTGTGTTATTTTGAAAGCCTGCTTCATGGGACAACTCCACAGAATCTTACTTTGTAGATTCTATTATTGAGTCTAGGTGACAATACTATAGAAACAGACTAGTAGTTACAGTGTAAATAGGATAATGGCTCTTAAATGGTTAAATGTTTTTTTCTCTCTGCAATGGAAAGTGATTGATGTTCGAATGCTTCTATATCTAATCAGCACTCCAGCCGAGCTGTATGTTCACGTCGCTGAAAGTGGTTGATTGGCAGGGCAGGGATTAAAGTTCAATACAGCACTGATTAGATCACAAAATGTAATAGCAGTGAGATTAGATTGTCTTTTCAGTCATTAAACATTGCTGAGCTCTAGAGAGTTTTCACAAAATTGAAGTTGGTTCCATGAAACATTTTCTAAAGTTATTAAAGTGATGTAGCACTAATTTGTCAGCAGGAAGGTCATTGGCCCCTTTATAATTGTAAATCCAAAAAGCAAAAGATTGGATTATTGCTTTGGAAAAAGAATGAAAATATAAATGGTATTAATTATTATCTGCTAAATTACTTCCTATTATGATCCTAGATACTTTACCAAAACATCCATTGGAAAATCATTTCTTCTAATTAGTGCCAACAAAAATTGAGTATCGTTGATACCAATTCATCAAAGTGGAAAATATTTTGTAAGAATGTTTTCCTTTTTTTATTTTTCTAATGAACATCATGTAAGTATCTGATCTCTGTCAACACAGTAGCAAAATTTGTACAAATCCCTGAAAGTCTGTGCTTTTTGAAATGTCTCTGAAAGCCATTGAGAAAGCTTGACAGGTTCTTAAAATCTACTGTCAACTGAGACCACATAGCCTGTGGTCAGCATGGACTCATTGGGCCGAAGGGTCTGCATCCATGCCTGATTGCTCTATGACTCTATGATTCAAACTTGGGAAATGATATGAACACAGAGGTGAAGGTGATGGAGTACGGGTGATGGGAACAGGTTACCTTTAAGATAACAGTCATTCCAATCCCTGTCTTTGTGAATCATTACTGGATCCAATCATTTTACCTCTTGTCAAGTGCATGGAGGTCACTCATAATATGCAGCTGGAGGCCTCACATATGCTGAAATATCGGTACTTCATTACATAATTTGCCTGTAAGGTGAGTAAATTATGTATGGCACATAGCATCAGGCATAAAGACAGGTAAGTAGTAAATATAAAAGTGTTGTTAAGACTCTTTGTGGCCTAGAACTCTCAACTAGTAACCCAGGAAGAAACAATGGGCATCATCTGCCTCAGACATCACCACTATCCCCCTATATCCAACCATGGTCAGCCCAGATGCCCTCCAACTAAGTGCACCCCATCCTCCTGCCTCATCACTGTTTAATCTGGGAACTAAAATGCCTTGTCCATCATGCTGGGGAACATGTGGGGTATTCATGTCTACTACAAGTAAGCCCCAAGTCAACACTGTTATCCTCAGTATTTTAAAAGTAGATTAAATTTGGTGAATGTTGAACTTTGAAATGAAATGAGAAAGTGCTGGAAGTATGCAGGTGGTGACTCACATCTGAAAATCTGAAAAGAGACATGACAGGTTAGCAATTCATTATACTGATAAACCTGCTGTGTATTTCCATCATTTTCTATTTTTATATTTGAATGAAAATTGCATTTGATAATGACATGTTAATTCTTATTTAAATACCTCAGATTTATTTCCCAGTGGTTTCTTCTAGATGTGGCAACTTGTACAAAAGTGCACTACCATGATTCTGGGAACCATCAGCTTACTTTTCATCTGCTGGTCCCCAAACTGAGTACTTGACTAGGGGGGCCATTACTTGCTATATGCATTATAACACAAGAACCTCTAATTAGACAGCAGAAACAACCTGCCAGATAAAGACATTTCTAATTTTTAAGAAATAATTCTGCAACATTCTTTCCTGCCATCCCATCTACTCCCTCCTGTGCCTTGCTGTGATCACCTCCAAGGCTATAATTCAGCTAACAGTGAAGCTGGAGTCACTCAGGGCACAGCCTGACACCTCATTATCAAGTTCAGATGAGGTTTTGGATGTAGATAAGTAAAATAAAAACACATTAGACAACTAGAGAAGCAATTTAACAGCCAACACAGCAAGCCACGTACTGTTGCACTCAACATTTGACATAATATAACTGAAGTATTCAAATTATATTAAATGGGCAGTTCAACAACTGGAGCCAGCTGTTTGAAATCTGGAATCTGATCCACTTCTTATATCTACTGTTGAGTCCGAGTTTTAAATTTGGAAAGTACAAGAGGGAATTGAGCACTCTTACACCATAGGTGTCAAACATATGTTTGATTATATTTTTGGATTTTAAATTGCTTGTTACTAATTAGCAATAAAATTCTATTTTTTTCTTTTGGATTGATGAACCTAAGGAACAGTGTAGTCTGTATCTGCCTAACTACTTTTGTTTCAGTTACCACACAGCCACCCCTTGCATGGTGTATTGTTTTTAAACTCCCAAACCAGAAGTCCTGGATGAACCAGAAGATTCACAGCCTGCTGAGGGCTAGACCTGTGCTATTCAAGACCAGTGATCCAGAATCCTACAAGAAGTCCAGTTACGACCTATGGAAGGCAATTCCATGTGAAGCAGAGGCGGTGAATCGGACACATGACAGCTGTGGCAGGGTTACATGCCATTACTTCCTATAAGACGAAACCAAACAGCATAAATGGCAGTGATGCTTCCCTCCCCGATGAGCTCAATACCTTTTATGCACGCTTTTAAAGGGAGAATAACACTACACATGAGCAAATCCCCACAGCATCCGGCGACCTTGTGATCTCTGTCTCGGAGGCCGACGTCAGAACGTCCTTCAATAGGTGAACCCTCATAAGGTGTCAGGCCCTGACGGTGTACCTGGCAGGGTGCGGAAAACCTGTGCCAACAACTGGCTGGAGTGTTCAAGGATGTCTTCAACCTCTTACTGCTGCAGTCGGAGGTTCCTGTCTACTTCAAAAGGGCATCAATCCTACTGGTGCCCAAGGAGAGCAAAGTGAGCTGCCTCAATGATTATCACCCAGTAACACTCACATCTACTGTGATGAAGTGCTTTGAGAGGTTGGTTATGGCTAGAATTAAATCTTGCCTGAGCAAGGACCTGGACCCTCTGCAAGTCGCATACTGCCACAACAGGTCTACAGTGGACATAATCTCACTGGCTCTGCACGCTGCTTTGGAGCACCAAGACAACAGCAAAATGTACATCAGGCTGCTATTTATTGACTACAGCTCAGCGTTCAACACGATCATCCCCTCAGTACTAATCAACAAGCTTCAAAACCTGGTCCTCTGTAACTCCCTCTGCAATTGGATCCTTGACTTCCTCATTGGGAGACCACAGTCAGTGCAGATCGATAATAACATCTGCTCCTCACTGACAATCAACACAGGCACACCTCAAGGATGCGTGCTTAGCCCACTGCTCTACTCTCTCTACACTCATGACTGTGTGGCCAAGCACAGCTCAAACGCCATCAATAAATTCGTTAATGACACCACTGTTGTTGGCAGAATCTCAGATGGCGATAAGGAGATGTACAGGAGTAAGATAGATTGGCTAGTTGAGTGATGTCACAACAACAACCTCACACTCAATGTCAGCAAGACCAAGAAATTGATTGTGGACTTCAGGAAAGGAAAGTCAAGAGAACACACATCAGTCCTCATTGAGGGGTCAGCGGTGGAAAGGGTGAGCAGCTTCAAGTTCTTGGGTGTCAACATCTTGGACCCAACACATTGATACAATCATGAAGAAGGCATGCCAGTGGCTCTACTCCTGGATGTGATGGGAGATGAGAACCTCGATACAACTGTTGTCACTAAAGAGGTAGTGATGAGCAAACTTGTGGGCCTAAAGGTAGACATATCCTCTGGTCCTGATGGGATGCATCCCAGGGTACTGAAGGAAATGGTGGAAATTATAATGGAAGCATTTGTGATAATTTACCAAAATTCTCTGGACTCTGGGCAAGTCCTGGCAGATTCGAAGACAGCAAATGCCATGCCACTGTTTAAAAACAGGATGCAGGCAAAGGGCAGGTAACTAAGGGCAGTTAGCTTAATGTCTGTTGTCGGGAAAATGCTTGAAGCTCTCATTAAGGAAGAAATAGCGAGACATCTGGATAGAAGTGGTTCCATCAGGCAGACACATAATAGATTCAGGAAGGGCAGGTCCTGTTTGACAAACTTACTGGAGTTCTTTGAGGATATAATGAGTGCAGTGGATAGAAGGGAACAGGTGGATGTTGTACGCTTAGATTTCCAGAAGGCGTTCGATAAGGTGCCGCATAAAAGACTTATCTATAAGATAAGGATGCATGGAGTTGGGGGTAATGTATTAGAATGGATAGAGGATTGGTTAACCGATAGAAGGCAGAGAGTTGGGATAAATGGGTGTTTGGTTAGCGATCAGTGGTGAGTGGGGTTCCGCAGGGGTCAGTGCTGGGCCCGCCAACTGTTCACAATATAGATTAATGATTTGGAAGAGGGGACCGAGTGTAGCATATCTAAGTTTGCTGATGACACTAAATTAAGTGGAAAAGCAAATTCTGCAGAGGATGTGGAGAGTCTGCAGAGAGATATAGATATGTTAAGTGAGTGGGTAAGGTTCTGGCAGATGGAGTACAATGTCAGTAAATGTGAGGTCATCCACTTTGGAAGGAAAACTAGAAGATCAGATTATTATTTAAATGGTGTTTAATTGCAGCATGCTGCTGTGTAGAGGGACTTGTGAGTGCTTGTGCATGAGTCACAAAAAGTTGGTTTGCAGGTGCAACAGGTTATCAAGACAGCAAATGGAATGTTGGCCTTCATTGCTAGAGGTGTTGAATTTAAGAGCAGGAAGTGCTGCAACTGTACAGGGCACTGGTGAGGCCACACCTGGACTACTGTGTGCAGTTCTGGTCTCCTTACTTGAGAAAAGATATACTGGTTTTGGAGGTGGTGCAGAGGAGATTCACCAGGTTGATTCCAGAGATGAGGGGTTTAGCCTATTTAGAGATTGAGTCGCCTGGGACTATACTCGCTGTAATTCAGAAAAATGAAAGGGGATCTTATAGAAACATATAAAGTTATGAAAGGAATAGATAAGAAAGAGGCAGGAAAGTTGTTTTCACTGGTAGGTGAGACTAGAACTAGAGGAAAAAGCCTCAAGATTCAGGGGAATAGATTTAGGATGGAGATGAGGAGAAACTGCTTTTTCCAAAAAATAGTGAATCTGTGGAATTCTCTGCCCAGGGAAGTAGTAGAGGCTACCTCATTAAATATATTTAAGACAAAGTTTGATAGATTTTTGCACAGTAGAGGAATTAAGGGTTATGGGGAAAAGGCAGGTAGGTGGATCTGAGTCCACGGCCAGATCAGCCATGATCTTATTGAATTGCGGAAGCGGGCTCGACGGGCTAGATGGCCTACTCCTGCTCCTATTTCTTATGTTCTTACGTTCTTACTTCATTAGGAGTCTAAGAAGATTTGGTATGTCACCAAAGATACTTGCAAATTTCTATAGATGCACAGTGGAAACCATTCTGACTGGTTGCATGACAGTATTGTAAAAGGCTGCATAAGGTTGCAGATTCAGCCAGCTCCATCATGGGCACAACTCTCCCCACCATCGAGGACATCTTCAAGAGACAATGTCCATCCCCAAGGACCCTTATCATCCGGGACATGCCCTCTTCTTTTTACTACCATCAGGGAGGAGGTATAGGAGCCTGAAGACCCACATTCAACGATTCAGGAACAACTTCTTCCCCTCCACCATCAGATTTCTGACTGGTCCATGAACCCATGAACATGACCTCATTATTCCTTTTTTACACTATTTATTTATTTTGTAATTAATAGTATTTTTATGTCTTTGCACTGTACTGCTGCCACAGAACAACAAATCTCACAATAATAAACCTGATTCTGATTCTGAAGTAAATGACTGAAGCTGCATTATACATCAGCACTGTCCTAGAGTCGTGAATTTGTTTTAGTAATGATTGTGAATGAGAACAGGATGAATAAGTGGGCATGATGAAGAAAGGCCTGATAGAACACACCTGAGTTCCATCCTGTTCTCTGTTATGATTAATAATGCGATCAAGCTGCACTGATGTGATAAGGTCTCAGCTTCACTGGAATTTATAGCTACCAGCACAGTCTCCCCTGGCCTACATCAGCTGTTCCACACCTGGAGGTGAGCTAAATCAGTAATGCCCCATTTATCTCTTGAGGTTTGTACTTCTAGCAGCCAGAGGCACTGGTAGTAGGAAAGGATAAAGAGAGCAGGAAGACAAAACAAGAAGCTAAAGTGCAAAGTTAAAAGGAAAAGTACATCTGCTGGGAAATAATGCAAGTGGAATCCTGCTGCCAGTAATCGAAACCCTGATCATTATTTGATTACTCATGCCCTAAACAAGCAAGTCTAACAGAATAGACACCATCTTATCTGCCAACACTTTATTGATTTTTTTCTTAATAATATGGTCTAATGCCAAAATAAAGTAGATTTCTTAATCTAATGGATGTAATTGATTCCATTCATATTTTAATTGGGGACACTAACCTCGAGTAAGTAGGAAACTTATGATTTTGTACACATGTCATGGTAACCTAAACAAAGCTGGATTCCATTCAAATTGTGAATAAAATTTTTAAAAAGAACTATTGCTGGTAAACTGAAATAGAAGTAAACTCTGGAAATGCACAACATGTCAGTCAGCAACTGAAAAGGACAAAAAGTAGGCTCAAAAATATATTGAAAGAATCACAGAATGAAGACACTATGGAAAGAGGCCATTCAGGCTGCCGTGTCCTATGCCACTTTCATGTGAGAGCAATCATCTGGTCCCACTCCTCGGGCCTCTCCCTCTACCCTTGCAAATTCAGTCTTTTGACATGCTTGTCCAATTCCCTTCTGAACACAACATATGAATCTGCCTCCACCACTACCCCTGGAAATGCCTTCCTGACCCCAACCACTTGCTGCTTAAAAGATTTTATCCTCAGATTGATTTTTGTTCTTTTGTTAATTACCTTCATTTTATTGTCCCTGAGTCCTTCACCCTTCAACCTTCTCCCTTCAGCTTCTCCCTCTCTATTCTGTCTATACTCTATACCCTTCTTCTTTTTAAATACCTTGATGGGGACTGGGCAGTTTTGATGGTGCAGAGGCTGATACAAGATGGGTAAGGGATGGGAAGATTCAAAAGAAAATAGTGCGATCAGGGAGGGATATGCTGATATGCTGACATGCCAATATCATGAAGGATGAGGTGTTGGGGCTCTTGAAGAATATTAAGGTCCCCATTGCCTGATGGGATTTAGCCCAGGTTATTGAGAAAAGCAAAGGAGAAGATTGCTAGCGCCTTGTCAAAGATCTTTGCATCCTCTTTAGCCGCAGGTGAGGTCCCAAAGGACTGGAGAATAGCAAATGTTGTTCCTCTGTTTAAAAAGAACAATAGAGACAAACCAGGAAATTACAGGCTTGTGAGCATTACATCAGTGGCAGGGAAATTGTTGGAGAAGATTCTTAGAGGTAGGCTCTACTCATGTCTGCAAAAGCATGTATTTATTAGGATAGTCAGCATGGCATTGTGCGGGCCAAGTCATGTCTTTTAAACTTGATTGAGTTTTTTGAGGAAGTGATGAAGATGACTGATGAGGCTGGAGCACTGGATGTTGTATACATGGACTTTAGTAAAGCTTTCAATAAGGTCCTTGATGGGAGGCTGATCCAGAAGATTAAGGCACATGGGAGAGATCTGGTAGATTGGATTCAAAATTGGCTTGACCATAGAATCCAGATGGTGGTGATGGAGGGGTATTTCTCTGACTGGAGGTCTGTGACTAATGGTGCTCCACAAGGATTAGTGCTGGGACCTCTGTTGTTTGTGATATAAGTAATACAGATGAAAATGTAGGTGGGCTGATTAGTAAGTTTGTAGATGACACAAAAATTGGCATAATGGATAGTGATGAAGGTTGTAAAAGGAATCAGAAGGATAGAGACGATTTGGAAATATGGGCAGAGAAATGGCACATGGAGTTGAATCCGGACAAGCGAGAAGTGTTGTGCTTTGAAAGGTCAAATGTAAGAGGTAAGTATACTGTAAATGACGGGACCCCTAGGAGCATTGATGTTCAGAGGGATCTTGGTGTACAAGTTCATTGTTCCCTGAAAATGAAAACATCAGTAGATAGGGTGGTAAAGAAGGCATTGGCCATACTTGCCTTCATCAGTATAAAAGTTAAGAAGTTATATTGCAGCTGTACAAAACTTTGTTTTGACCATATTTGTAATATTGTGTGCAGTTCTGATTGCTGCATTACAGAAAGGAGGCTTTGGAGAGGGTGCAAAAGAGATTCACTAAGACGCTGCCTGGAATAGAGATTATTAGCTACAAGGAGAGGCTGCCAAACTTGGATTGTTTACTCTGGAGCATTGGAGGTTGAGAGGTTAATTGATAGAAGTATTTAAAAATTATGGGAGGCATTGATGAGGTAGATAGAGTCTTTTTCTCAGGGTGGAAATATCAAATACTGGAGTTTATAGCTTTAAAGTGAGAGGGGGAAAATCTTCTTTAAATTTGTGAGGTAAGTTTTTTACACAGAGAGTGGTAGGTGCCTGGAACATGCTGCCTGGGGAAGTGGCTGAAGCAGATACAATAGCAGTGTTTAAGAGGTATTTAGACAGGCACATGAACAGACGGGAATGGAGGAATGCAGGCTATATGCAGGCAGATAGGAATAATTTGGATTGGCATCATGGTTGGTACACACATTCTGGGCCAAAGGGCCTGTTTCTGTGTGATACTGTTCTATGTATATGTTCTGTATAATCCTTGAACTAGGTGATGGGGTTTAAGCACAGTTTCTGACTAATTAGTGGGAACTGTCAGAAGAGCTACAAATTGCAGCCTTTGCCCTCAGAGCTTTTGCAGTATCTGCACCTGACTTCAATGTGTCCCTCAGCATGTGGTCTTGTACCTTACAGCATGCTAGTTTGCAGCACTCAGCCATGAACAAAACCTTGCTCTGGAACAGCAATGATTTTCAGGTATATCAGAGGGCATCTCACACAGTTTTCAGGGTTTTCAAGCAGCACTTAATATTTCCCTCAGTTTATGTCCACAAGAACAGCCCCTATAGCATATTTCCTGTGTAATGTGCCAAATACCATTACATTTCTTCCCAGACCTTCCTGGTAAAGGTGCATTCAAGAAGGAGGTGGGCAATGCTTTCATTTCCAGTACAGCCATCATGAGGGCAGCATGTGGTGTGGAAATATTCCAACTATACATTAAAGACCTGATGGGTGGGCCTTTCTCACCACTAATCAAGCAAAGTCTGGTTTTTGTTTGAAAGCTTTGGTGATGGGGCACACCCCACCCTCCTCAATATCCCGGATGTAGGAAATTGTTTTCCTGAGTAGTTCACTGTCTCAGACTTTTATGCTGGATGTAGAACGGGTCTGACCAGAGTGAAGCACCAGGTTCAGAACAGACTTGATTCAACTGACAATGACCTTGGACAGAATTGTGTAATCCACATGAGGCAGTGAGTTGGGTGGCCGGTTTGTGATTTCTTCCCTCTTCTGCTTGTAAAGGAGGGTGAAAACACCTTTCCTTGTGGATTCTGACTTGCTACCAGCTAGAACCATAGCACTACATACCAATCCCATCCCAAAGAGCCAGGCACAAATCAACAGGTAAGCTTTACTTCAAGAAATTTTACTTGCCTTGAAGGAACAATCCAACCTTGTCAGCTTATTCAAGGTCAGTAGCTGATCTAGACTTGAGAAACAAAGGACTGCAGATGCTGGAATCTAGATGAAAAACATGGATGCTGGAGGAACTCAGCAGGCCAGGCAGCATCCGTGGAGAAAAGCAGGCAGTCAACGTTTCGGGTCAGGACCCTTCTTCAGGACTGAAGGTAGGGAAAGGGGAAGCCCAGTATATAGGAGGGAAAAGCAGAGCAGTGATAGGTGGACAAAAGAGGGGAGGCAGAGCTGGCACAAGGTGGTGATAGGTAGATGCAGGTAAGAGATAGTGATAGGCAGGTGCGGGGAAGGAGGGAGAGCAGATCCACTGGGGATGGGTCAAAGGTAAGAAGAGAGAGAAAAAAAAGAGGCTATGAAAGGGAAGAAGAGAAGAAGCATGGTGGGGGGTTGGTTTGTGGGGAAGGGGGGTTGGGAATTACCTGAAGTGGGAGAATTCAATATTCATGCCACTGGGCTGCAAGGTTCCGAGACGGAAAATGAGGCGCTGTTCCTCCAATTTGCACTTGGAATTCTCCTGGCAGTGGAGGAGGCCGAGGACTGTCATATCAGTGATAGTGTGGGAGGGCGAGTTGAAGTGACTGGCAACAGGGAGATGCAGAATCGCAGTTACAGAGTGCAGGTGTTCTGCAAAATGATCACCTAGTCTGTGTTTGGTCTCGCCAATGTAGAGGAGGCCACATTTGGAGCACCAAATGCAGTAGGTGATATCAAGGGAGGTGCAAGTAAATCTCTGTCTCACCTGAAAGGACTGTTTGGGTTGCTGGATGGAGGTGATGGAGGTGGTGTAGGGGCAGGTGTTGCATCTATGGCAGGGGCAATGGAAAGTTCCTGGGGTGGAAGCGGGATGGGTGGGGGTGGGGGGGGGAGGAGTGAATGAGGGAGTTGCGAAGAGAGTGGTCCCTGTGAAAGCCAGTAAGGGGTGGGGAGGGGAATGGGTGGTTTGGTGGTGGGGTCCCATTGGAGATGGCGGAAGTGGCGGAGAATGTTATGTTGGATACGTAGGCTGGTGGGATGAAATGTGAGGACAAGGGGGACCCTATCCCTGTTGGGTCTGGGAGGGGTAGGGGTGAGAGTGGAGGTGTGGGAAATGGCAGAGATGTGGGTGCGAGCTCTCTTGACTACAGTCGGCGGTAAGCCCCGGTCAGAAAAGAAGTTGGACATCTCGGATGTCCTGGAGTGGAAAGCCTTATCATGGGAGCAGATGTGGCAGAGGTAGAGAAATTGAGAGAACAGGATAGCGTCCTTGCAAGGGGCAGGGTGGGAGGAGCTGTAATTGAGGTAGCTGTGGGCGTCAGTTGGTTTGTAGAAGATGTCAGTGGATAAGGAATCTCCTGAGATGGAGATGGAAAGATCGAGGAAAGAGAGAGAGGTGTCAGAGATAGTCCAAGTGAATTGGAGAGCTGAGTGAAAATTAGTGGCGAAATTTATGAAAATATCAAGTTCCACACAGTGCAAGAGGTGGCACCAATGCAGTCGTTGATATAGCGGAGAAAGAGTTGAGGAATGGGGCCAGAGTAGGCTTGGAACAGAGACTGTTCAATGTAGCCAATGGAAAGGCAGGCCTCGGCCTCCTCCGCTGCCTGGAGAATTCCAAGCGTAAACTGGAGGAACAGCACCTCATTTTCCATCTTGGAACCTTGCGGCCTAATGGCATGAATATTGAATTCTCCCACTTTAGGTAATCCACACCCCACTTCCCCACAAACCCACCCCCTCCCCCACCATGTTTCTTCCCTTCTTCTCTTTCCTAGCCTCTTTTTTCTCTCTTTTCTCTCTTTTCTTACCTTTTACCCATCGCCCAGTTGATCTGCTCTCCCCTCCTCCCCCGCACCTGCCTATCACTATCTCTTACCTGCATCACCACCTTGTGCCGATCCCACCTCCCCTCTTTTGTCCACCTCTCACTGCTCTGCTCTTCCCTCCTATATATTGGGCTTCCCTTTTCCCTATCTTCAGTCCTGAAGAAGGGTCCTGACCCGAAACATTGGCCGCCTGCTTTTCTCCATGGATGCTGCCTGGCCTGCTGAGTTCCTCCAGCATCATCATGTTTTTCAGCTGATCTAGACTTTCCTGCTTGCTGTCATCTAAAACCTCTGAGATAGAAAGCAGGAAGCTCTGAAAGCCTCTATTGTCTAAGGCCTTTAGAACACATGGCCCAGCATAGAAGCATTTGCAGACCCTTAATTTGTCAGGCTGTGAGGATGTACTGTTGTAAGCCATAGTCTTGACGTTGGCAAAGTAATCTAATATTATAGCACATTGCATTGTGTTTTTGACACTATGCAGGTTAATAATAGCTATCTTTAAACATTTTTAAGAATAAAATGTGCAGTCTAATTCACATTACTATTAGTACTTTAATCCCTGGTTTGTATGACCTGCTGTACTTGCCCAGGACTGTGATACCAGTCCTGATCTGCTCCAGCTGCTGAGTTCTGATGTGGAGAAGCAAGTAATGTTAGTGGAGGACTTGTTTCATTGAAGCTGGAAGGTTCCTCTTGACCTTTACAAGATTTCTGCTCCCAAAATTCCAGAACTGGGTGGATTGTTTTTTACTTTGGTCCCAGATTTCTCAAGCTGCAGCACATCACTCTTCATGGTACTGCTCCTGAGTTCCCAGAGCTGGGATATCTCAATTATCCAAGTACTGATCCTGAATTCCCAGAGTTGGGATACTTTGCTTGGCCCGGTCCTGCTCCCAGATTTCCAGAGCTGCTGTGTCTCAGCATTCACTTGCAGATTTCTCCTTACGCTGAAAGACCAATAAATTTCAGGTAGACCGAAGTGCATCCTTCACTGAGTCGATGATCTTCTAGCGGCACTTGATGTTTGTGTCTGAATGCACCCCTGGGAAAAACCCACAGGTCATAGTCTTCTGCTATGAGGCTTCCCGGAGTGAATTTGGGCAAGGGTCATTGCATCCTTTTCTGGACCTTCTTAGCCAGCACACAGTCCAGGAGGAGGTAAATGATCATCATATCTGCACCACAGCCATCTTGAGGGCAGTGTGCGGCAGGAGTGGGACTCCAGCTGTGTGTGAAGGATCTGACATGACGATCCTTTCCATCACCATCTAAGCAAGGTCTTGGTGCTTGTTTGTGAATTCTGGCAATGAGACGTTCTGCCAAATGACTTTGACAGTCTGCTGGGGAAACTATCCCACAGGATCCACTTCTTCTGAAGGGCTTCCATTTTGTGCTGACTATTGCCTGTTAGAGTTGTGGTCAAAGGTATTTCTCTGCAGAAACTTTTCTACAAAGGACAGTTAGTGTAGCAAGGTCCAATGAATGGCGCATTGCTTTGCGATGAAAACAGGCCCATCCTCTGTAACAATGGGGACAGGTAGAACCTCAGCACATAGTGACACTTGGTGTTGGCATGCTCCAGCTCTACACACAGCCTGATACAGCCACACATCAAGAAGAGATAAGGTAAGATAAGGTATCTTTATTAGTTACATATACATCGAAACACACAGTGAAATGCATCTTTTGCGTAGAGTGTTCTGGGGGCAGCCTGCAAGTGTCACCACACTTCCGGCACCAACATAGCATGCCCACAACTTCCTAACATGTACGTTTTTGGCATATGGGAGGAAACTGGAGCACCCGGAGGAAACCCACGCAGACACGAGGAGAACGTACAAACTCCTTGCAGACAGCAGCGGGAATTAAACCTGGGTCGCTGGCGCTGTAATAGCATCATGCTAACCGCTACACTACCGTGCCTGCGAGCTCTGTTAGGTATGCTTTTCCCCACTTTCTCTATAGATGTACATCGCAACCCAACTGATGCACTCCATTTCATATTGATATGGGCTACACCTGTGACACATACAGCAACTCTGAGAGCACTTCACACCTAATGACCAGGCTTTTTCCTGCCATCGAGAGAGAGCACCAGTCCCATAGTCCTAATTTCACCTTCACCTTGGCTATCCACTCCAGCCAATTCTCTTCCTGAAACTATGTTTCAGTAAGACTGATTTTTTAAAAATTATTTCCAAATTAAGTACATTACCATTTCAGAGCTGTAGCTGAGTGTTGCTGAAATTTTAACAACCACACTTGTTAACCTGGAATTTTACTGTTTTCTGGGACTGGAAATGAGAAGTGCATGTACCTCTATAGTACTTCATCCAATGGAGCTTCAGGTTCACTAATAAGTGCAAGCATCTGCCAGCAACAGTAAGCAGCTCTTTAAACTCCTGCAATTGTGCAGGGGAGAGAAGAGCAGCTGTTTACTGCATACTGAAGGCACAGAAAATGAAAATTTAATGACCCAGGTGCTCGAAGTTTTTCTTTGGGGACTAAGAGAAAAGTGGGAAAATATTTATAGCAGGGATGGCCATCATCAGCCATCCTATTCTGGGGCACCTGGTGAAGTACTTCTCAAAGAAAATAGAAGAACATTTCAGTGCTGTTCCTGAATCCAAAGCAACTATCTAAAGAAGTTGTTGGATGTGAAAAATCTCCTACAGCGTGGCACAAGTAATGCTGGTCATAGCACACTTGGAATCTTTCTTGAAAATGTTTTCATCCTTCTGCTGAACAATACTAAGCGGTGACAAAGGGAAGTGTTAGTACAATAAATAATAACCATGAATCAGAACATTTCTATAGGAAAAAGATCCAGTCCTGCATATTCATGCTGCATACTCATGTGGTTGTGCTACATCAGTATAACTGCCTTACCAGAACCCAAGTCACAATCTAAGGGCAAAGAGCAGGAATGTCACAAGGTGGGTATCCATTGCAGTTCAAGCCCAAGTTAAGCTTGATAAAAAAAATGGACTATAGTGCAGCTGGAAGCTTTGCTTGAGCAAGAATCATTAAATTGCAGTCACATAACTTCCCCAATGGACAAAGTTTAAGATGGTGGCCTAAAACCCTTTTGCCTAATGTAAAGTCCTTATGTGATCATATTTTACCTGAGAAATGTAATTGGCTACTTTGTCCAAAGTGCACTTCATGAAATTCTTTCCTGGTCCTCTATGAGAATGATATGTCTGCATGAAGATCACTAGACAGACACAGTGACATAAATTAACATAAGTGATGACATGAGCATTTCTTTCAATGTGCTAACACGGTTAGAAGAGGATCAGGCTCCAAACACTGGAGCAGGCTTAGTTGCCGCTGAAAAGCACAGCAGTGATCTTTTTCCAGGATGGATCATTCTTCATTAAGGTAATTTGCAGCTTTCTGTTCACATCCTCATTGATCACCTGACATCCTCCACCCCACCCCCAACACCATTGATCATCTCCCTGGAACGCTTAAACTTCTCTCCGACCTCACTTCCTCCATGATTAACCACTCCCAAACATCACCATTCTCTACAGACTCCTTTCTGCTCCACCATTATCTCTCATCCATCCACCCATCATATTACTGCATTCCCTGCCATCTTCTCCCTAATCACTCCACGTCATATGATCTTCTCCTCCTCAACTATTGCCCCTTCCAATTTATTAGGCCCCTCCTCAAACTTTTTCCTTGACAAGCCACCACCCATCCCTGCCCCCAATTCAGACCACACACAATCTTCTCCTGACCTCCCCACACTGCCATAGCTGGAAGACCACAAATGCAGGATCCAATGCAAGGTTGAGGACTGAATGGACTTGCATGCCTGGTATTGCTCAATCTCACAATGCTTTTGATGTTATGTCATATCAATCCCCCTTTATGGTCATGTGTGTATATAGTTAGTATATATGCCCTACATAGCACCACTTCAACTCATTGTTCCCAATGTTGTTGTATTTGACAAAAGTATGGCTTAGAGAAATTAGCATGAAAGATTGTGCTAATTCATAAGTGCCCTTGATTAGCTGGTCTTCTGAAAAAATTTGATCCAAACACAACAACATTTTGGTCATAATTATTATTAATTGTAGCTCTCATTTTTTTTAGTTATCACTCCGTATAAATGAACCTACAGCCAAGACCTAATTTCAATGCAAAATTGCAGATTCCTTCACGGAGTGGTAAACATAGTGCTACTTCTCAGTTTTGAGCAAATTATTGAATATCTCTTCTTTATTCAATGAAACAAACTGAAAATTATCCTATCAGGCTTTGAAATTTAATGACAGTTTTTGATTCACATTATATGCTGCTGGTCTTTAACTAGTTATTAATCTGACATGCCGGCCTTTAGGTCTATATTTTTAACCTATTCCTGCATCAAACAAGACTGCAAATTAAGACTAAAGTCTCTGAACATTTACCTTTCTGTCCCTTGTAAGAAGCAAGGGTGTATGCACATAAATATGTCACAGGATCTACATTTTGGTTTCATCTGCACAATTATTTAAAAATTAGACTGGTAAGTATGTAGGCTGATCAACTAAAATATGGAAAATAGGAAAATGAACCTGGAATGAATGCAATGGAATAAGGACATTTACCAACAGGGGATGAATAACACTTCTAGCTTATTTTGTTACATTTCTAATTCACATAGAACAATACAGCATGGATACAGGTCCTTTGGCCCAATGAGTCCATGCCAACCAAATTGTCCACCTAGCTAGTCCCAATTTCCTGCGTTCAGGCCATATCCCCGCAGGCCCCTCCCCTGCATGTACCTATCCATGTGCTTCTTAAATGATACTATTATACCTGCCTCAACCATGTCTTCTGGCAGCTCATTCCACATACCCACCACACTCTGCATGAAAAAATTACCCCTCAGTCCCCTTTTAAATCTTTCCCTTCTCACCCTAAACTTCTGCTCCCTAGTTTTGGACTCCCCTACCCTGGGGAAAAGATTGTTACCATCCACCTTATTTATTCCTCTCATAATCTTAAACACTTCTCTAAGGTCACCCCTCATTCTCCTACATTCCAAGGAATAAAGACCAAGCCTGGCCAACCTCTCCCTATAACTCAGGCCCTCTAGTCCTGACAACATTCTCGTAAATATTTTCTGTACTCTTTCCAGTTTAACCACGTCTTTCCTATAACAGGGTGACCAAAACTGTACACGGTACTCCAAGTGCGACATCACTTATGACTTATACAACTGTAACATAATGTCCCTACTCCTATACTCAGTGCCCTGACTGATGAAGGCCAGTGTGCTAAGTGCCTTTTTCACCACCCTGTCTACCTGTGACACTGCTTTCAATAAATTATGCACTTGTACTCCTAGGTCTCTCTGTTCCATTACTCTCCCTAGTGTCCTACCAATCATAGTATAAGTCCTACACTGGTTTGACTTTCCAAAATGCATCAGCTCGCACTTACCTGTACTGAAATCCATTTGCCACTCCTCACCCCACTTCCCTAATTGATCAAGATCTCCCTGTAATCTATGATAACCTTCTTCGCAATCAACAACACCTCCTAATTTCGTGTCCTCTGAAAGCAACATTGGGGGCTTTCAATGAATTACTACAAAATACTAACATTTATGGGCACATTTTACATTTAAAGGGCAAGAAACATTCTTATTATTTTCAAAACAGGTTATTAAATCTGTTACAGTCTTACTTAGAATTGTCTTGAGTTTTGTTTTGGCATCTCTTAGCTGTTAACATCTTTTCCATAAAGCAACCACAAATCTGCTTCTCAATAGATGAACTTATATTCTAGAAAACTTCTCCATTCATCTGCAAATTGTCTTGAATAAAATATTCAAGGAATACTTGGAAAACATGAATGTTAACTGAACATTACATTAGTTCAACAAAATAAAACCCAGACCCAGTGCAGTGCGTTTGTGTTTAAAGAGGAGTGGGTTGGACACTGTTGAGGTTCCTCTAAAAACAATGTCCATACCAGTGGGCCACAGACACACATGGGTTTCCTGGTTGCTGCATTTGTATTCCTGTTGGTGTATTCAATTGTATAAAACACAAATGGTATCAGGGGAAAATTGGAGTAGTAGTTGCCCTCTCAACCATTGCCCTAAAATTAATCTACTCCTAGCAACTGCCAGAAGTTATAGGATTGCTATAGAACAGTGGGGTCCTATAGTAAAATTTGCACTGCTTCATCTGGAATGAGAAGCTAACTCCACCTGCTGTAAGACCTGAGTAAAATAGTTTTAGCAAATGAACTACCCATAGGATTCTCTGCAGTCTTTAAAAACACATTATACCTGTGTCCTTCTGCAGCAGACAGTTCAGAATGTAAGGAATTGTATAAGAAGTAAGGCATATTGTCCCTGGAGCCTGTTCTTCTGTTCAGTAAGATAATGGCTGATCTTGAACCTACTGTACTTATGTTGACTGGTTGCTTTATATTTAGCCTTTCAAATGTTCTCAGAATCTTGTCTGTCTCAATGAGATCACGTCTACAGTGACAGTAGGCCATTCTTTCCTTACAGTAAATTTTCCTCATCCTGAGAATCAATCTCTTAATCCTCTGTTTCACTGAATAGAAAGGCAAGAATATCCTTCCCAAGGATGGGAGAACATAAGTGTGCATTGTACTCCAGTTATGCTTTCTGTAAAGCCCAATACATTTGCTCTGAACTTTATTTATTTTCAACCCAATGGGAATGAATGGGCTTAAAGTGGATATTGGTCAAATTTCACAACTCCCACTGGTGGAGACAACTCAAGCTTTGCCATCCTTGCAGTAATGTTTTGCCTGAGTAACTTCTGCTCGATACTAAGCTACTTCTCTTTCTTCCAAATAACATGCAAAGTATTCCCTAAATGAATGTCATTCCTGCTCCTGAGAATTATTTGCTATTGTTAGGGAGTGTGGAATAGGGATAAGGACATTTAAACATCTGAAGTGATCTCACCATAGGAGGAGCAAAAACAAATGTGCACAGGTAGAGCAGCACAACAATAATTTAAGAAGTATTTTCAAACAGCAGATTTAAGTTCAAAATCTCCAGAACCTTCTGCATATGGGCTTCCTTAATCTAATCTTGATTAAGTGACCCTGGAATTTACTCTGCCTCATAAATACCAGTTCAAGTTAGCATGCATTAGCTTTGAAGAACCAGAAAGTTTGCAGAACTATGCCACCCCTTTTCACTTTGCTGCTCAGTCATTGAGTAAGTTTAAGGCCAAGATCAACAGATCAATTTTTGGACTCTAAGGAAATCAGTGGATATGAGGATTCGATAGAAAAGTGTCATAGGTACAGAATCAGTCTTTATCTCACTGAATGGAGGAACAGGCTCTAAGCTGCTAGTTCTGCTCGCACATTAGGCCAATGGTGCCTTTACTGGCACGCTGCAAACAAACTGAAAGCTGAAAGAAACTTTTGGAATATTTAGAGACGGGAAATGTCTTCTCCCCAAATGTCCTTATTAAAGTATTCATTGAGACATGTATATAACATTTATGGCACAAATAAAGCAGTAAAATTTGCTCCAATTTGATTGCCTGTACCTTAAATTAAACTGATTCCACCTTTAGAATTACATGTTGTACCCTATCTATGAATATATTTTTCCAGAGTTGCATATATCTACAAAAGATTCAGTTTTGCACAGAACAGGTAAATCTAGGTAAATCTCATTCATTTCCCTTTTAGAGGTTTATCCCGGCCTTGACACATGAGCCTACAGTGGTCATTTTTTTTCAGGTACAAAGTAATGTATGCAGTTGTGTAACCAGGTCACGTGGTCACAGTATGTAATGATATCATACGCGTCAAGAATAGTGAGTTCCTTATAGAAGAAATCCAAGAAAAATGCAGGGAACAGCTTCAACCATTATACCTTAAGACCTTTGTTACTTCATACTGCGATCTTCACCAATGGGTCCACTTGCAGACCCAATCCATATGCCAATTGTGTTTCAGCAAGGCCGTGTCATTGCTCCAACATTGTGCTCAATATTTCAGGTGGTAATGTTACAGCTCATCTCGAGCTAGCTTTCTGGTGAAGTGGAGCTACTCTGCAGGGTAAATGGGAAATTGTTCAGCCTATGTTACCTTATTTCCAGAACCAAGGTCACTCCAGCCTCTGTCATTGAGCTGCAGTACACAGATCATGCTTGAATTTCTGCACATTTGGATGCTGAGCTCCAAGACATTGTCAACTGAAGCATGTGAAAGAATGGCCCTTACACTAAACTTTCAAAAATAAAGGTTATCTGCTAACTTATCCTTGCTGCATAACTTCATCCTTGGCAACAGAGAACTGTAAAAAGATCCTGGAAAATGTGAACCATTTTCTATACTTTGGGAATTACCTCATAGTGAAGTCAAACACTGATAATGAAATTCACCACCACCTCCAGTCCCAATACAGAATTGGGCCATCTGAGGAAAAGGGTGTCCAAAGATCAAACCATAACAGATTACGCAACTGCACAAAAACTTGACAGATGTAATATTATGTGGGTGAATCTGAAAATGCCTACTTCACGAGGAAAAACATAAAGACATTGTGTAATTTAAATGCTATTAGATTGGAAAGCTGTGATATACAAAGAAACTTGGCTGTCCTTGTAAACAAATCACTGAAAGCAAATATGAAGCAATTAAAAAGAAGAATAGCATGTTGGCCTTCAGATCAAAAGGATTTAAGTAAAGGAGCAGGGATGTCCTACTACCCTTATACAGAGCACCTAGTGAGTCCACCCCTAGAGCCTTGTGTGCAGTTTTTGTCTTCTGATGCGTCAACACCTCCCAATCTAACAGAATTCCAGTATCATCCAAGAGCCTTTAAGAACAGCATTCTTGAGTTTTAGGCTCTGAAAACTCTGTAGCTCCAAGAAACAATGGTAATAAAGGGAAGAAAGCAGCAAACTCAGGCCCTGAATGTTAAATCTGCCAACTGCAGGAAGTGCATTTTGTGTGGGTGTCAGGGGTCCGATCAAAGGATGACAGCAAAAACTCGACAGTTGATTTCGACCACAGAGCAGCTGCAGTTGTTCTTAAGATATCAACCAATCGTTAAAGAAAATTCCAGCAAGGAAGGTGATGTAAGTCTGCAAAAATGGAACAGGCTGAGTATAAAACTCCAAATATACATAAGGGTTGAGTACTGTGACACCACTTTGACAGAAGAAGAAACAAAATAGCTACTAAGGCATAAGTAAGTCTCACGGGCAGAACTGAGATAAATGGAGATGCTTTTTCATGGCCAGTAATATTCTTGGAGGAAAATGGTCCTGAAAGCATACAGACATTAAATTGCATCAGGTAATGGAAAACACAATTTAACTTACAGAAATCAGTTTGAAAGTACATTGCACTCTGACTGACTTAGTTACTGCACAGAAAACTACAGATATCTCATTTTCAGGAGTCATTCAATGGTTGGACAATGCTTTGGAAAGCTATTGCTATTAAAACTAAAAAAAAATTAAAACTATTGGCACACATAGTCTAAAGCAAAGAGAAATCATTGACTGATTAATTGCAGTGCTCAAACACCTATCAAGACATCACCATTTTAGAAAGTGGGTTCATGTTTGCTGTAACAGAGGGGAGGATCTAATTGAAGCTGTTAGGCATTAAAAGTCTTATTATGATTTGGCATTTTGGATTGTGACTTTTATGATGATGACAGACAAGAAACCTAGGGTTTCCTTTCTAAGCTGGACAAATGTAATGGTCCTGTGGCAAATACAATGTTAGCCCACACATAAAGAAAAATGCAAGAAGCTTTGGTTCAAGAACAAGGACAAAATCATGTGACTGCACATGATTCACACTGTAATAGCTGTACTGAGACACTCCTTATGGAATTGTTCTTTGAAATGATTCCAAATGCTGTTCACGCCAGAAGAAAGGAGATACAACAATAGTTTGTAAAATCAAATGCAAGACAACAGGGAAGAGTGTAGCCTCGAATGCCTCTTCAACATAGGGAGAACAGATTCCTCATAAGAAGTCACAAAAAGGGAATGCACATAATATTATAACTGCTATGGATGACACAGAATTTATCTCGTTTAGCAGTTGTGCAATAAGCAACAGTAGTGTGAAACAGTAGGACTTTAAGGTTCTAATCTTGATTGGTAGAAGGTCATTAGAGAATTCTTCAATGCAGGTGGGTTTCATTCCATTATTGGGAAGAATGGAGATGACCAGCCGTTCAGTCATCCACCTTAAAAAGGAGCGAAGTCATTCTTAAGACTTTTTCGGGGCAAGTTTTGAAAACCTTAGTAGAGATGGTATGCTATGATGGTCAGTGTCTCAAGTGGTTATAGCAGACTTTGCTAGGTGGATTGCAATAATTGACAGAGATTGGTTAACAGCACAAGAAACTGATGGGTTTACTGCTTAATCTCCATCCTAATTGTTGTGTGTGTTATCTGGCATCAGTAGTGAAAGTTTGAATTTCACATTGCAACTTGTGGACAAATATTTCCCAGTCGCAGGCACTAAGATAACTCAGCAAGATGTAATACTAAAGCAAATCAATGAAATTGAGAAGATGGATTAGCCTAGATAAGTGCCCACAAATTTCTTTGTAGCTATAATTGTAGTTTGAAATTATCAATCAACCAAGGATGTTTAAAATGTAAGTATCAATAAGACATTCCAAAAGCAAAAGATGATGTTTCAAGGAAATAAAAAGCAATTTCAACTGAGTGAGTGAATTGGGGTCATCAAACAGGTCAGCAAGAACTATACTCAGCAAAAGACCTTGGTGAAGTAGTTCGTCTATATCTGAAATGATACCAGTTTGTTTCGAAAATCATGTAAAATACCCATGTTAATCAAATATTCACAGGAAGAGATCTACCTGTAGAAATTGGCATAATGTTCAATGATGAATCTATTCCTGATGTTGATGAAAAAATGGGAGATGTTCACTGATGATTCAATTTGCAACTCATCAAGAGGCAGCCCATACTTGCATGCAACAAGTTATACAACAGGCAATATTCATGCAACAAAAGTAGTGATCATTTTCAACAGAGCAAGAGTCTAACCATCCTCGATATTCAATGGTATCATCACCAAACCCCCTAGTGTCAATGTCTACCATTAAGCTGAAGCTCAAATGCTATGGTTACAAGAGCAGACTAGAGGCTGTACTGTTTGAATCAACTTCTGACCCCCCAAATCCTTCCACCATAGTAATGTGATAGAATATTCTCAAATTAGCTGGATGAGTGCAGCTGCAACAAATCTTATGAATCTCAACACCATCCAATACAGTGCAACCAACTTAATCAATAACTGAGGTGTGTTGGTATATAGTTATGTGAATAAGTCAGAGGGCACACATATAATGTAACACTAAATCCATTGAGTGTGTTGCTGTTGGATTTGAAATAAGCAACCTTGCTTGAAGCTCCCACGTTCTGTAACAGTGACTGGAACTAAAACTTAACAGAACTCCAGCAGTATCCAAAGTTGACTTTAGAGTGCATTATACTTAGCAATAATTGAGTTCATACAGCTTTCCCTATAGAACTATAATTACCATTTCTTTTGACAATTACCAATAGTTTGAGCTGTTTAGACCTGCTCAGATCACTTAATCAGGCACAAAATACTGTTACACAGCTTGCCTGAGACACTGAAGAGGGTTAAAGGTATCATTTCCCCTTAACAGCATAGGAAGAAGGCAAGGTACTCCTGAATAATTCTACACAGGTATAATTTTTCAAAACGGTATGGTATGTCTAATAATAGTGTATGCTTCTGCATTATTCATCAGGAAGATACTTCTGTGCTAAATAATCTAAGAGCATTTGTATCAAATATAGTGAAAACAATAGTTATTAGTAATTTTAATCTGCCTATTGTATTTTCTCTTTCCTATTATCAACTGATTCGTTTTAGATATAATGCAGAAGATACTTATCTTTACAGGCATACTATAAATCTTATTGCACATTCCTGAATATCCCTTTATATTTAATTATAATAAATTAATAGATTTGTAAGAAACTCACTTGCTGCTAAAATAAAATGTGAATTGCTTGGATCAGGTAAATACCTAAAATATTACTCTTAAAAGGGTAAGCATTGAAAAGATTTCAATCAAAATTTCTCTCTCCATTTTATCTGCAAGTAAACTGGTGCCATCACTTAAAAAGGATCAAATTCAGGCTTTTGCAACCAATCTCACAATTTCCATTACAGATCCATGTGCAGATTTCCAGGGAATTATTTAAAAACTATGGTGGGTTATGCTCAAGCAAATAACAACCAAGAATAGCCTCTTTAAAAATCAGCTGAAATTCTGCCATATTGGCCACCAGGGTGAGCTTGCATTGCAGCAGATGCTGTGTCAGCTGCAATGCAAACTTCACCAATGTGTTTGTGTTTGCTTTTCCTCAGCTTTGAATTCCAGTTTAAAATGTGTAGGAACAGATAAATAACCACTGAACTTC
The DNA here is from genome assembly GCF_009764475.1 of Pristis pectinata. Taxonomy (NCBI): domain Eukaryota; kingdom Metazoa; phylum Chordata; class Chondrichthyes; order Rhinopristiformes; family Pristidae; genus Pristis; species Pristis pectinata. The sequence continues at coordinate 58,053,014 of NC_067413.1, forward strand.
AACTCTATCATTGCAGAGATTGCTTTTTACAAGTCTTTTAGTGTTTCCTGAAAACACATTCAACAGCACAGAATGGCCCTTTTAACTTTTAACTTGGATAGCAATGCATTTGATGTCCCACACACAAAAAATTAAAGGGTATTTTAGAACCTAAAGTAATTACAATTTTGGAAACTTTTATTTTTGGCTTTGGTTACTATTAGGAACACCAACAAATATTCCGGCTGCTGCTGAAGATTTAGTCACAGTTTCAGTTTAGACACAGTTGGTCAGCATATGTGTCTTGTCTGGACATTAATAGTTCTAAACATGCATTTGTCTATATGATAATGCTGTACATTTGAGTGCTCCTATTGATTTGGAATTTAGTGAATGCTAAAAGAACTAAGTTAACAGATTTAGCCAGGCTGTCCAGATTTCATAAAGTCTGAATAATCTACTAGCAAAGATGGATCAGACTGGGAGTCCTAGGCACCTTTGTGGAGTTGCTTTTTGTTAACCTTTGAGAAGCGTGGCCTTGGGTCAGGTGATGAACCCAGAATGAAGAATATCCCAGTAATCTAAATAATGGCTGGCATTTTAAAACAGGTAATTGGACTCAAAATTCCATTGGAATTGTGTAATTGGCATGGATTTACCCCTGCTTGCTGCATGTTTGGGTTGCTCACTGTAAGAATCACCTTTTATTTTACTTTCTCATAGAGTTGTGGAGTGAAACAGTACAGAATTAGGCCCTTTGGCACACCATGAATATGCTCACTATCAAGTATCCACCTGTGCTAATCCTACATTCTGGTATTTCACCTATGGACTTCTTGAGCTTGGTAATTCAAGTGCTCGTTTTTATTCTTTTTAAATGTTGTGAGGGTTTCTGCCACCACCGCCCCTCAAGTAGTCTTCCTTAATCTACTCTCAAACTCCTACCATTTAGCTTAAACCAATGTCATCTGCTTATTGATCCAGTTGTAAAGAGAGGTTTTGAGTCCCAGGTCTAGGAGTGAATTTGCTTGGAATGATAGTATTGAAGGCAGAGCTGTAGTCAATAAACGATAGTCTAACATAGGTGTATTTACTGTCCAGCTGCTCTGGACCTGTTTCAATGGTAGGCGAATTGCAGTGGGTCAAGGTTATCTGGGAGGCTGGAGTTGATGTGTGCCATGACCACCCTCTCGAAGCACTTCATGATGGTGGATGTCAGAGCCACCGGGTGATAGTCATTAAGGTATCTTACCTTATTTTTCTTAGGTACCAAGATGATAGTGGTCTTCTTAAAGCAGGTGAGAATCTCAGATTGAAGTAGGGAGAAGTTGAAAGTATCTGCAAATACCCCCATCAGCTGATCTGCACAGGATCTAAGGACATGACCAGGAACTCCATCCAGGCCAGATGCTTTCCTCAGGTTCACTCTCCAGAGGACTGATCTGACATCTGCAACAGTGACTGAGGGTTCAGGTGCATTGGATCCTTAACTTCCTGACCAACAGACCACAATCAATGAGAATAAGCAGCAACACCTACATTACGATTATCCTCAACACTGATGCCCCACAAGGCTGTGTCCTCAGCTCTCTACTCCATTAACTATACACTCACAACTGCATTGTCAGATTCTGCTCTAACTCCATTGACAAGTTTGCAGATGATACCTCCATAATGGGCTGTATCTCAGATAATAATGAGTCAAAGTACAGGAAGGAAATAGAGAGCCTAATGGCATGGTGTTAATGACAACAACCTTTCCTTCAATGTCAGCAAAACAAAATAGCTGGTCATTGACTTCAGGAAGGGGGGCGGTGCACATGCTCCTGTTTACATTAATGGTGATGAGGTCAAGAGGGTTGAAATCTTTAAGTTCAAAGGAGTGAATGTCACCAATAACCTGGCCTGGTCCAACCACATAGATGGCACAACCGAGAAAACTCACCAGCACCTCTACTTTCTCAGGGGACTAAAGAATTTCGGCATGTCCCCTTTGACACTAACCAATCTTAATTGACGCTCCATCGAAAGCATCCTATCCGAATCCATCACAGCTTGGTATAGCAACTGCTCTGCCTGTGACCACAAGAAACTGCAGAGAGTTGTGGACAACCTCAGTATATCACTGAGAATTCTGGACACAGCTCAGCATATCACAGAAACCAGCCTCCACTCCATAAAGTCTACACTTCTCGCTGCCTCAGTAAAGCAACCAACATAATTAAAGACCCACCCACCCTGGACATTCTCTCTTCTCCACCCAGCCATCGGGCAGAAGATACAAAAGCCTGAAAGCATGTATTCCACTCAAAATGCTACAGACTGTCTTGTGGCACTTATGAATAAGACAAGCCTCAGTATAAAGACAAAAGTGTCCAAGTATTTCCACATAATATAGGGTCTGCATGTGCACTAAACAGCATATAAAGTATAGGATACATTTTCATTACATACAGAAATATCTAAATAGCAATTATTTAAGACACATAAAAACATTTCTGAATAAGAGATTGCAGATACATTAAAATGCTGTAGAAACATTTTTGTGTTTTAAATGTACTCTGGCAAAATTAATGGAATAGATTGTTAATTTTATAATAGAATGAACTAATAGATAATTTTAATTAAGACTCAAGTATTGTTATTACTTTAGAAGTTATAAAGATGAATGTGGGTGTGAAGAAGCCTAAACCAACATAAAATCTGTAAACCAGTTGTATGTTACAAGAGATTAGGGTCTGGTTTGCATTAATGGGTTCCAGCATTCATTTCCTGAATAAAATAGAAATATTGTGACTAAGGTACACTGATTTCCAGAATAATGCACAATAACATTAAAGTGTGGTTTATAAGTATTGCAAAATCTTGCAAACATTCTGATTGCATAATGTTGACATTTTTGGGAAGTAATATCCAGCAAAATAAAACTCCATGTTTCTTGGAGAGTCATGCTGTGGTAAGAATTAATGAAGACACAGAAAGCATTTTGGCTTCCAGAATTACATTATAAAAGCACCACACTTTGCCAAAAAATGAATATTTTCATATGCATAGCTACTAGGTTATAATTAATACTTATTCTTACAAACCCTTCTGGATCATGAAGGACTATGTTTTTTCAGGATAATGCAATTGAATATTGATATTTTTAGATATACAACATAAAAATATGATTATTCTATACAAATCTGCATAATATGCTTCGGCATTTGCATGTATGACAAGAAATTGTGCATGAAAGATGGTTGGTACTTTGGATTCACAGTGAGTATGGGCAGGATTCCGAAGGATAACAGTGAAGTAAAGGGACAAAGTGGGAGGTCACAGAGAAAACATAGTTGTCTTGGGAGTGCCAAACGACAGGTTCTTCCAAGACAATGTAGATGAATTTCCTCATTGACTCCATCCAAATAGGGCAGGTGATATCCCCAAGAGATTTCAGGAAACCACACTCCTCAATGTTTCCAGAGACTGTAGTTATCCAAGTCATTGATGTCAGAGACCTGTATAGTGGGCCAGAAATCCAGCCACACACCTATGCCTGGACTGTTCTGCCTCTTGAGATCAAGGTCACCATCAACCTGAACTTCCCAGCTCTGCATAGGTCAGCTGATGCCTGGAACAAAGCTACATATCCCATGAGTTATGCACTGTATTGACACTCTCCAATCTAGAAAAAAACAACCTTGATTCTGTCTCAGTCAATACCACGTCTGTGTACAATTTTATCATCTATAGTCCATTTTGTTTGCCATAACCTATATCTCTGCAAATAAACCAGATTTTTGGGTACTCCTCTCTTTCCTTGTGCTTTGACTCTTGTCTGTGCTGAACTACTCCTACAGAACATTTTTATATGGATCATTATGGAAATACCAGTACCTTGGGGAGGATGTCAACAGGGTCATGAGGGCAAGGTTCCAGTGATTGCAAAACTCCATAAGTTTGCCATCCAAAGATTGCAGCCTTCACCCAAATACCTGCAGCAGGAACAGGAAGAAGCAAAGGAGGAGAAGGAGGCAGACAAGGGGAAAGTTGACAGATGTCAACAAGCAGATGTTTTCTCTGGACATGCTTTCTGGGCAAATCTTATTGCTCAGAGATACTCTTGAGATGCCCATTCTATTTGTCAGGGACTTCTGCCATCATTAAATAGTAGCAATCCCAAGATCCCACATTACCCAAAATCACCCATCCACCACCCACTTATCTCCTGACATCGCTAGCCAGAGGTGAAGTTCCTAAAGACTGGAAGGTGGCTAATGTCATTCCATTGTTTAAGGAGGGTGAAAAAGACAAACCAGGGAACTGTAGGCTGGTCAGCTTGACATCAGTATTGAGAAAGTTACTGGAGGGAATTCATGGAACAGGATCTACCAGAGTCTGATTAGAGTAATAGAGTCATAGAGCAATATAGCATGGATACAGGTCCTTCTGCCCAATGAGTCCATGCCGACCACTGTGCCCACCCAGCTAGACCCAATTTCCTGCGTTCAGCCCATATCCCTCCAAGCCCTGCCCCTGCATGTACCTATCCAAGTGATTCTTAAATGATACTATTGTACCTGCCTCAACCACTTCCTCTGGCAGCTTGTTCCATATACTTGCCGCCCTCTGCATGAAAAAGTTTTCCCTCAGGTCCCTTTTAACTCTTTCCCTTCTCACCTTAAATCTATGTTCCTTAGTTTTGGACTCCCCTACCCTGGGGAAAAGACTGCTACCATCCAGCCTCTTATGATTTTACAAACCTCCATGAGGTCACCCCTCATTCTCCTATGTTTCATGGTATGAAGACCTAGCCTGGCCAACTTCTCACTATAACACAGGCCCTCTAGTCCTGGCAACATCCCTGTAAAACTTTTCCGCACTCTTTCCAGTTTAACCATGACTTTCCTTTTACAGGGTGATCAAAACTGTACACAGTACTCCAAATGCAGCCTTACCACCGACTTATACAACTGCAACATAATGTCCTTATTCCTATATTCAATGCCCTGACTAATGAAGGTCAGCGTGTAAAACATCTTTTTCACCACCCTGTCTATCTGTGATGTCTCTTTCAACAAAGTTTGCACTTGTACTCCTAGGTCCCTCTGTTCCATCACACTCTCTGGTGCCTACCATTCATAGTATAAGTCCTACGCTGGTTTGACTTTCTAAAATGCATCACCTCACACATATCTGTATTGAAATCTATTTGCCACTCCTCAGCCCACTTCCCGAACTGATCAAGATCTGCCAGCAATCCACTTCTTCACTATCAACAACATCTCCTAATTTCGTAGACACAAGAGATTCTGCAAATGCTGGAATCTGGAGCAACACACACAAAGTGATGGAGGAATTCAGCAAGTCAGGCAGCATCTATGGAGGAAAATAAACAGTCAACGTTTCAGGTTGAAACCCTTCATCATGACTGGGAAGGAAGAGGGCAGAAGCCAGAATAAGGTCGGTGAAGGGGGAGGAGCACATGCAGGCAGGTGATAGGTGAGTCCAGGTGAGAGGGGAAGGAAGGAGGGTGGGGGTGGGAGAGAGATGTAAGAAGCTGAGAGATGATAGGTAGAAGAGGCAAAGTGCTAAAGAAAGCAGTGGACCATGGAATAAAGGGAAGGAGGTGGAGAATAGACGGGCAGATCATGAGAGCAGGGGAAGGGGAAAGAGAAGGGGTGAGGGGGCCACAAGAATGAGGGAAGACAAGGGGGAGGATAGAGGAAAACAAAAGGGGGCAGTATGAAGAGGGAAGGGCTTACCGGAAGTTAGAGAAATCAAGGCCATAGGTTGCAGACTACCAAGGTGGAATATGAGGAGTTGTTCCTCCAACCTGCATCTGGCCTCAACATGACAGTAGAGGAGGCCACGAATAGATACATCAGTATGGGAGTAGGATGTGGAATTGAAGTGACTGGCACCGGGAGGTCCTTGCTGTTGCTGTGGATGAAGCAAAGGTGTTCGATGAAGCAGTCACCCAATCTGCGTCGGGTCTCACTGATGTAGAGGAGGCCACACCAGGAACACCGGATGCAATATGTGACACCCTAGGATTATGTTTACTGTATGTGTTCCTCCTAATTTTGTGTCATCCGCAAACTATCTGAGCAGGCCTTGGGCATTCACATCCAAATCATTTCTATAAATAATGAATAACAAGGGTCACAATTTCGACCCGTGTGGCACACCACTAGTCACCAGCCTCCATTCTGAGAAACAACCTTCAACCACTACCCTCTGCTTCCTACTTCTGAGCCAATTTTGAATCCACCTAAATAGCTCTCCTTGGATTCCAAGGGACCTAACCTTCCAGACCAGCCTACCATGTGGGACCTTGTCAAAGGCCTTGCTAAAGTCCAAATACACAACATACACTGCCCTACCTCATCCAGCTTTTTGGTTACTTCTTCAAAAAACTCTAAAGGGATCATCAGGCATGACTTTCTATGCACAAATCCATGTTGACTCCTCCTGATCAGGCTCTGTCTATCCAAATGCTGGTAGATCCTGTCCCTCAGAATTCCCTCCAGTAAATTCCCCACTACTGATATCAGGCTGATCGGTCTGTAGTTCCCTGTCATGTCTTTGCTACCCTTCTTAAACAATGGAAAAAGATTATCCACCTTCCAGTCTTTGGGAACTTCACCAGTGGCTAACAATAAACCAAGTATCTCCACAAGGGCCTCCGCAATTTCTTCTCTAGCCTCCCACAAAGTCCAAGGATGCATTCAGTCAGGCCATAGGGATTTATCCACCTTAATGTACTGTAAGGCTGCAAATACCTCCTCCCTAGTAAAACACCGAGGAGAAATATTTGTTAAAAGTCCCACCCATCACCTGCGGCTCCTAGCCACCCTTTTACTCTTTATAGAGCTATAGAACTCTTGGGATTTTCCTTAACCTTACCTGCCAGATCCATTTCATACCCCCTTTTTACCCTCCTGATTTCCCTCTTAAGTGCATTCTTAATCTTTTATTAGTCATCAAGGGATTCATTCATCCCTGACCTCCTAAACCCAATGTATGCTTCTTTCTTTTTCTTGAACAAAGCATCAATATCCCTCGTCAGCCAAGGTTCCCTAAACTTGGCAGGTTGACCTTTCACCCTAATCAGAACATGCTGCTCTTGGACTCTTGATATCACACTCTTAAAAGCCTCCCACTTCCAATTGTTCCTTTACCTTCAAACAGGCTCACCCAATTGACCTCTACTTGATCCTGCCTAATTCTCCCAAAATTAGCCCTGCTCCAGTTTTGGACCTTAACCTATTGGACCTGTCCTATCCTTTTTTATTGCTATCTTAAAACTAATAGAACTATGGTTACGAGAGCCAAAGTGCTCCCTGACTGCCACTTGCGTTACTTATCCTGCCTCATTCCCTCGGAGAAGGTCCAGTATTGGACACTCTATATATTGACTCAGGAAACTTTCTTGGACACACCTCACAAACTCCACCCCATCCAGGCCCTTAGAGTGACCATCCCTTTCTGGCTTCTACGTTCTACCCATATAGCCTCACTGGACGATCTCCCAAGAATGTAATCTCTAAGTACTGCTGTTATCTTTTCCCTTATCAATAAGGGAACACCCCCTTCTTGGTTAACTGTACCTTTGTCATGCCTGTAACATTTGGAATATTGATTTGCCAGTCCTACCCTTCTCTCAGCCATGTTTCTGTTATGACTACAACATCCCAGTCATTAGAGTCAATCCATGCTCTGAGTTTGCCCACCTTACCTGTTAAACCTCGTGCATTGAAATAAATGCAGTTTAACTGGGTATTCCTTTCCCTGTCTTTACTGTGCCCCTGGCTATCCTGATTACTAAACATGCTCTTGCTGGCTACTGCTTTATCCGATCACTTGCTCCTGCTCAGAGTCCCACACCCCTGTCAATCTGATTTAAACTCTCCATGTAGCATTAGCAAATTTCTCTGCAAGGATATTGGTCCCTCCCTGGTTCAAGTGCAAACCGTCCCTCTTGTACAGGTCGCCTTTACCTTGGAAGAGATCCCAATAGTCCAAGAACCTGAATCCCTTCCCCCTGTACCAGCTCCTCAGCCACAACTTCATCTGGCCTATCTTTCTATTTCTGACCTCACTGACATGTGGCACTGGGAGTAATCTGGAGATCACCACCTTCGAGGTCCTGCTTCTTAACTTCTTACCTAATTCCCTATACTCATTCTGCCAAACCTCGCCCCTCACCCATTTGTCCACAGAATCCCAGTCTGCCAAGGATATTACTGGATGAATTCTGAATGTCAATGTTTAATATTCCCAATAACACTCTAGTGCCTCAAAATAGACACAAAACTAACTCTAGGAAAAATTCCAATATGTGACATTTCACAGGCAGGTGTCATTTTCTACCAATATTACTTTAATACAATTATCTGTATGAGATAGGATGGTATTGGGGTTCCATTTGTGTCAGAAGATGCACCTTAAATGCTTAAATCAAATGACTGACAGACCTGAAAAAGATGATTTCCTTTGGAATGGGAATGAGATTGGAACAGTAAGTTTTCCTCCATAAAATCTGGGGTGCTACCATCCTATTTCCTGCAGGCAAAGCCAGCTAAAATGTAAACCCCATCATTAGCTAAACAAGTTCCACTGGAAACAAGTATCAACATCAATCTTACATTATAAAAAGGTGGAACGTTCCTTACATTTACATAGGTTGCAGGAAATATTCCTCAGTTTTTGCTTTATATCTGAAGTGAAACAGCTGATTCCAAATGCATGTTCTTAATTACTTCTATAAATTAAGTGTCCACAGTGACACAGAATTTGATTATATGTCATGCTCTGTATATGTACAACTGAAGTGACATCTCACTTTTAAGATTCCGCAAATTGATGTTATTAATCCTCCAATAGCTTTGTCAATAAGATACATAATTAGTTATTAAGATGAACTTGTAACTGGTGCTTCAAGTCATTCATCATAAAAATTCACTTTAGCCAAAGAAAAGTAAAATCATTCTTTACCCATTAACAGTTGACCTCACATGTTACAGAGGCCATGCAGGGAATTACTGCATATCTCAGATGCTTCTATTAAGCTGACAATGCTAAGGGACTCTCTTCTCAACATGTAGAAAAAAACTAATTATTTTAAATGGATTCCTATCTATTCCTTTGAACCTAAAGTAATTAATGCATTTTGTGTCTCAAAATTATAATTTTGACAATAAATATAACAGCAGTGTTTTAGTATTGTAATTTTAAATGGATATCTATCTCCTAATCTCTCTCAATGTCAAATTATCTCTGGTGAAGTGCCTTGAGATATTTTATTATTTAAAGATGGCACAATGATGTAAATTGTGTTGGCGATGGCAAATTAATGTCTTTCATTTTACCTCAAACTTTCTAGTCCATTGCTCTAGATACTCCAATTTCTGAATGGCTTGAATTTTGCAATGAGTAACAAACTGTTGCACTCATTGCTAATCTCCAGACTAATATTTGATTTGCCTTATTTTCTTTCCTCAGTGGGAGCCTACTGGGAAAAAAAACAACTAAATCCTCAGTGTCAAGTCCCCATTCAGAGCATAATGCATGTAAATTGCAGCATATTGGGGGTGTTGGTGGGGAGAGGAGGGCAGTACATGTCCTGCTCATAAAATAAGTGGAAAAAGACAAGTTAAACCACACACAAGAGCAAAACTGTCTGCCAAAGCTGTCAAAAACATGGAATGTTTCTCATACAGAGGAACATTGAAACTACTAAAAATTAATCTATTATTACATTTGAAAACTTTTTAAAACTTATGAAAAATCACTTATAAAACAGTTAAAAACATATATTAAAAGATTTGAAGGCACTCACGCAAATAAAAGTCACGTAAAAATACTAATAAGTTAATCCCTCAATAGAGGACATCGCATTGAATTAGGCCTGACATGAAACAAGTTGACCAGGATCCATACAACATGTGCCACTGCTAGACTAAAAGTCCAACACTGGCAAGCAGTGGATAAAACACCAGAAAAAATAATCTTGAAGATCATCACAAGTGCATGTGTAATATCTGAAACACTTCTAGTTACAGGTCCAAGAGATTTCTTGTAGTTAATAAGCTTAATTTTCCAGTTTCTCTTTAGCATTATTAATTGATTTAAGTTTCTCATTGTTATTAGATTCTTTGTTCCACATTTTTTCTTCTTGGCCCATTACATCCATAGTGAACATAGTCACAAAATAGCTACTTACTGAATCAGTCATTTCCTTACTTTAATTTCTTTGATCTATTTACATTGTCATAAAAGTGTTTATTCAGTTTTTTGTATTTTTCATTAATTCATTCTCATATTCCATCATTGCCTTTTATCAATATTTTGGGTTATCTGTTGCTTCTTTCCTCAATTTTTCCAGGCTTACTATTCTTGGCAAAGCAACCATACCGGTGCTGAAAACTGATGATATCCAACAAGAGGGAGTTTAACCAGCTTCCCTTCAATTGCATTACCCTCAGCAATCTAATACCTAAGAGGTGGTGTCATCATTGACCAGAAACTCGATTGCACAAGCCACATAAATACTGTGACTACAAGTGCCGGTCAGAGGATGGGTGTCATCCAGGTATTTCATTTCCTGATTCTCCAAAACCTTTCCACCATCTGCACAGGAAATATCAGGAGTGAGGGGGAATACCCTCCACCTACCTGGATAATTGCAGCTCCAGCAAAACTCAGCAAGTAAAAACTCCAAATCAAATCAGTCACTGGTCTAAACATCCATCCCCTCCAACACTGATGCACAATAGCGATTATGTACCATCTACAAAATGCACCACACTTAACTACCAAGGCCATAAATTCACTGTGATGGGGACTAGGCACAAGGGAGTACTATCTCCTGAAGGTTTCCATCCAAACCACATGTTGCCTAGACTTGAAGGAATATTACCGACCATTCATTATCACTTGTGTCTAAATCCTGGAAATCCCCACCCAACAGCACTGTGACAAGTAACTTGATCAAAAGCACTGCAACAGAGCAAGTGGGCAGCTCACAACTTTCTCTTAGTTGACTGGGGACAGTTAGTAAATGCTAGCCTTGTCAGTGATTTACTCATTCCAAAAATGAATAAAAAAGTTTTTCTCTAAGGGATCCCTTATTACAAAAATAGAACTAAAATAGTCTGTTGCTCATTTGGTTCTATACTGCTCCAGGAAAGTTTCTCAAGTAAATCTTCGGAACTATGTTTCCAACTTGATTCTCTCAGCCTTCATTTTTTTTCCCTAGTTGTTTTAAGCCTCCAGGCAATGACAATTTAGGAAAGTGCATTATGCAACAGGAGAGGCCCTCTCTGGACAATATTGGAGGGCATTGCAGGCTGGTCTGGGCATCCGAAGTACTGTTTAAAGACCATGGTGCTATGGTGGTCATCTCCAACCTGTTCCTAGCAACTCCATGGCACTTGTTATTAAATATATGTGTGTGTGCATTCAACACGAGGAGCAAGGAGCCAAGGATTTGCAAGGATTTAGAAGATAGTCTTTGACACCCAAAGGCCACCCATTGGTATAGCATGGGAAAAAAAAGCTGAAGACAATAATTTTTGCAACCTTCTCAAGTCCATAGGATTAGCCATCACAATTTTTGACTTGTAGGAGTTGCACATTCAGGGAGTAAGAACTCTGTCAGTCATAAAGGATTGATCATCACCTGCAGGTATTTGAGGATTCCTTTAAGTACTGCTGGTGAGTTTATTCCCTACAATTCAAGCCTACTTTCCTGTGCACAGTTCACAAAGTTTTAACTTTACACTTACATGGTGGAGTTTCTTAGGGCTAGAACCAAATCAGTTTCACACAAGGATTGACAATTCTAATTGATCATTCTACATTCTTTGTTATGAATGTGTGTTACACACAATGAGTCGGTCAATTTCTTTACCCAGGGAGTGGTTAGAATGTGAAATACATAGGAGTATTTGAACTAATTAAGTTGCATTCAAGGTAAAACTAGCTAAGCACAGGAGTGCAAGTCGATGGAAGAATATGTTGAAGAATAAGTGAAGGAGGAGTGACTGAAGGTTTGTGTGGAGTGTAGTGGCACGGACTTGCTGGCAAAAAGTCCTGTTCTTCTGATGTAGATATATTGTAATCAGCATTCTATGGTCAATTATAATTAGAAATAAGGACAAAGTAAAGTACATTGTTCAGCATCCCAATGTATCTATCACAACCTCAGTACAGAACTACAATGTCCTTCCTATTGCACACACATGCTGCTCATGTAATCTCTCACAATTAGAAAGTGATTTGTTATCAACAGTGTTGAGCTGTGAATTATTGCTGAGTCTGAAAAGGATTTAGATTTCCAAACCTCATTTCACAAAAGGCCTTACAGCCATGAGACCAAAGAGTTTTTCAGCTCATTGGTATAAAGATGGATAGAATTCTGACATCATTTATTCCAGTACTTTAAAGACTGGGTTTGTTCTGAACTTACATTTTGGGTGAAGGGGCAATGTATGAATGCACCTTATGATCAATTCTTTGTTTCAATATTTCAACAGCTTTTTTGCTACTGAACCAATCTTGCTTATTTTTAGTAGTTCCACCTTAAAACAGCTGGGTAATTCCAGCATTCTTAGAGGTAGGAGTATTAGTGTAAAATTTTGCCATCAGCAATTCTGCATTCAAAGCAGCAAGTGATTAAAAAATGTTTAAATTAAAAATTGTTCCTGCAGGGCTTCCACATTTCTGTCGGTAGAAGATAAAAACACATAAGTCCTGAAAATTGAGCCCATATTCAATTAATTGTTTAAATTATTACAAGTATGAATCAACAAAATTTAAAGAAAAATAATGAGGCAATGTTCACAGCTGTGATTTAATATTAATAGGGTTGCAATGACCTCAAAATGGGGTTGGTGTCCTCGCCATCTTACCAGCACTTGCAAAGTAACAAGACCAATCTTAGGGTTATTAACCAATCACCTGCTTCTGATGTCAGACTGTTTTTAATTTGGAAATCAGGGAACTTGTGATGTAAATAAAATCCTAATTCTTGTTTTAGATCAGAACTGGTCAGAGCACACTCTGTGCACACACTCACATAATGACTGTCTTCATTGTCTCAACCTTTACCCAAAACCTTTATGAATGTGACCTGTTTGCTTCCCCAGTTTCCTGGCAACTTTATATCAGGCCAGGGCTTCAAACTCTCAGGACCAGTTTGCTGCTGGAAAGTGTGGCTTTATTGGTATGTGGCCCATATATCAAGTTCACCCCCATTGATTTATAAAAGTAAGTGAGGTTTAATGCATTGCATGTACAATATTTCAATTGAGTTGAATTCAGAGTAGAATATTTTTTGCTGAATCTTCAGATTAGAATGGTTGAACAAAAACATGTGTTGAAAGAATTAACCCCTGAGATTTCATGCAGGGATCTCTTGAACAGTTATAACATCAGCAGAATATAGGAGAAACTGCAGCAGCAACTTCCACTTATAAAATGCTTTTGCATAAAAATATGCAATGGGCTTCACAGAAACGTAATCATATAAAATGGAGGTTGAGCCAAAGAAGGAACTAATGCAATCAAAGGCTTTGTCAGCTGAATAAGTTTTGAAGAAGGTATTAAGGGGAAAAGAGAGGTGGAGATTGCAATGTGGTTAAAGAAGGGCATTTTACAACATGTGAGCAAGCTACTAAAAGTACAGCTCCCAACGATAGAACTAGTTGTTGGGAGCCATCACTGGAGAAGTTGAAAGGCTGTGGAAAGGGTTATGGAGCTGGAAGAAGTGACAGAAATAGAGAGAAATAGAGAAATCGAAATAGGCACGCCAGCAGCTCTGCTTCAGTTTGAGGAGATTTGGTATGTCACAAAAGACTCTTGCAAATTTCTACAAATGTATGGTGGGGACCATTCTGACTGGTTGCATCACTGCCTTGTATGGAGGCTCCAATGTGCAGGATCGAAAGAGGCTGCAGAGGGTTGTAGACTCAGCCAGCTCCATCACGGGCACAGTCCTCCCTGCCGTCGAGGACATTTTCAAGAGGTGGTGCCTCAAGAAGGCAGCATCCATCATTAAGAACTCTTCACATTACTACCATCGGGAAGGAGGTACAGGAGCCACACTCAATGTTTCAGGAACAGCTTCTTCCCCTCCGTCATCTGATTTCTGAACGGTCCATGAACCCATGAACATTACCTCGTTATTCCTCTTTTGCACTATTTATTTATTTTTGCAACTTTTATGTCTTTATGTCTTGCACTGTACTGCTGCCGCAAAACAACAAATTTCATGACATATGTCAGTAATAATAAACCTGACTCTGATTCTGATTTTGAGAGAGTTACATCTTGAGCAGGTATATATTTGGAGATCAGAATTTTAAACTTTGATAAGAACACCCCATTTTCTGTCTAGGTATGTTGCAGCCTTCTGGAATCAGTGTGAAATTCTCCAACTTTAGGTATCTCACTTTTTCTGACTGTACTGGCCATTTCTGTGCAAGTAATCGATTTGTCATTTTAACTCAGTTTTTCTCTTTCCCTTGGTATAGCATGACCTGCTAGGCGTGCGCCAAAGCCTTGCTAACTGCAACACATAACACCACATCTTCACCATCTAACTGCCGCATTAACCTATTTGATTTGGTCTCACTCTGTTACAGATGTTAGCTTTGTCTATCCATTCCTCCAGCTAACTTATCTACAACTGAAAATTACCTTTTTTATCCTTCTTTCCTATTTTTGACCAAGTGCCTCTTACCTGGCATTTTACTTCTGTATCTCTTTCCACAAATGCTGCTTGACCTACTGAATGTTTTAGATGTTGAGCATCTGCAGGATTTTTTTTTATTTTCATTGTGGTAAGGTACTAACTCAGCTTTAAGGGAAAATAAGCAGCAGAATTCTGGAAGCTGAAGTTTATCCAATGTGGTGAAGGGAGTTCCAGCTAGAGGAATATTGGAATACAATCTAGAATTGGCATAAATGTGGATGAGTATTTCAGCAGCAGATTGGCATTAATGAAAATAAAGCTGGTCAACTTTACAGAGGTGAAGTGTTGTAGTCCTTATGATGCCAGGTATCATAATCATATCATATCGATGGGGTTAAGAGCTTGGGGCAAAATCAAATAGGTGGATGCAAACAGAATAATTCCACCTAAAGCAAGAAGCAGGAAAGGGTTGTAATCAATGGTGAAAGCACAGAATAGTAGCAGTGGTAAAAGGCAATACTTGTGACCTCTGTTATGTTTAAATGGAGAAAATGGCAGTTCATCAAAGAGCAGATGACAGACCAGCTGTTTCATAACAGTGAGATAGTGGAGAAATATTTTATATAAATAGTGCTGAATGGCATCAACATGTAAGTTGACCCAATGTCTGCAGAATATGTTGCCAAAGGGGAACTGTAGATGAGTTAAGGACAGATCTTTAAACAACTCTGGGCATAATTAGGCAAGGATAGGAAGAGAAATTAATACTGAAATTGCTCTGAGTAGAAACAGGTCTCTTAGCCAAAGTGATCTATGCACTGATAATGTTCTGAGCAGATGTTCTCCCAATCTAATTAGTTCTCCCTATTCAGGTCCATGTTCTCTTCTCTCTTGTGTTTGGATCAAGCCCCCCCCCCCCCCCCCCTTTAACTGAATCACTGCCTTCTGCTTCTACCACTCTATGGGACACAGAATTCCATATTCTATACTGGGTCTGTTGGTGGCTATTTTATCTTTATGCACCCATGTTCTAGAGTCACCACAAGTGAATTTAGCTATATTCATCCTACCGAACCATTATTTGAAATATCTCTGTCAGGTATCTTCTTGCTTTCTTTTCCAGAGAAAAGCTCTTCACTTTTCCTAATAGTGGTGTCCACTTAATTCCGGTATCCACATAAACCTGCTCTGCACTTGCTCCAGTGGTTTAATATACCACACAGTAACCCATTTATGCTCTACCCAAGGTCTTTTATTATATGGATATTTCTGCTTTAGTATTCTATTCTTATAAAATAATCCCTGGACCTTTATCTGTCTGTCTATCATTCATTACCACAATTAACAGGACAATGCTTGGCAAGTATAGTGAGCCAAATCAATTCAGAAATGACAACCTTCCTCTAAGCATTTACATTCCTCAAAATATATTGTCTTCAAAAATGTTTCATTATAATGCTCCTCTGCACCACTGGTAGTCCTGTGAAGAAGTATCTAAGATATGGGAGTACCAATCAGTTCTTATTGCCCAGCTGATGCTACTGAGGCATTAAAAACAGATCCATCTGCCCTCTCAGGAGAAAAGGAAAAAAAATAAACCAATACTATTCATCAAATATCAGAGGAGTTCTGCCAGTGTGCTAACTAATACTTATCCCCCAACCGGTAATTAAAACAATTAGATTACCTGGTCATTTACCTCATTCCAGGTTGTATAAACTTGCCATGCTCAAATTAGCTTCAATACTTCCTACATTTGAACAGTGAGTACATTTCACAAGTAATTCATTGGCTGTAGGACTCTTGGAACATCCTGAAGTTGTACAAAATCAAATCTCTTTTTCTTTCCCCTTTTATTGTATCATTCTTTGCATATTGTGCATAATGTTTTAATTTTTCCTGATCTGACATGGTAAATAGCCTTTCCATTCCATTTGATGTGCACAGATAAAAGCATTGAATTAAGGTCAACAAACATATTCCTTGTGATGACATATCAGTGAACATTTACTTGACTTTTGTCTCATTCTGTGTTGTGATTCCCATATACTCTCAGTAATTTGATATATCACACATGAAGTTAGTTTGAATCTGATTAGTGGAGGTATTGCACAATATTGGAATTAAATAAAATAGAGTTCCTTAAGATTCAGTGACAGCATATATAATAGTAGAGTCTCTGTTGTACTAATATTTGAATGCCTCCTCCACCACAGGAATGATAGAATTTTACAGATAATCATTGCCCAGATGTTATTTAATAGAAAACATGTGGCCAGTTTGAAAATTACAAAAGCATATTCAGTATTCAATGAGTTAACTCTAACAATGGTCCTTGTTTATAAAAATTAGAGCCATGTTAAAAACGTTTTTTTTTAATAAAGGCTTAAATAAAAGTTACTTTCCATCATTTAATCCTTAATGAAGTAGAATCATCTTCTGTAACATCCTAAGGCATTTTTAACATCAATTCTGTCCAGGATATCATCCACATGTAAAACAAATGTTTGAGACTAACATCATGCAGTGCTACACATATAGCGGTTGATGTTGGATCAAATATATAACATGAGAAATTGTTGCAGGGATATTTTCCTTATCAAATATTTATGGAAAATTATGAAATACCAATGTTTTTTATTTCTCCTTTGAAAATGATTTATGTGTCTCCTACAGCTCAATTCATAATTCTGTGCTTGTCAAGGATGTTAGAATGTTTAAGTTTCAAAAGAACTAAAATCAAGAAATGTGTAAGTGTATCCAGAACTTTATGAACACCATTGTTGCTTTCCTTCAATTGAAGACAAATTTTCACACAAAATTGGAGAAAGCAGAATAGATTAAGATTTTTAAATTGTTCATAAAAAAAATGGAGGTTTATAACAATCTTTGCCACCTCATGTGGACAGAATATATACTTAAATGCAAGAAGTATCAGGAATAAGGGTGATGAATTGAGAGCTTGGATAAATACATGGAACTATGATATTGTGGTTCTTGCAGAGACTTGGCTGACACCAGGGCAGGAATGGATACTGAATATTCCTGGATTTCAGTGTTTTAAAAGGGATGGGGGGGGAGAAGAGGAGGGGTGGCGTTACTGGTCAAGGATACTATTACAGCTGCAGAAAGGGTGGATAATGCAGAAGGATCCTCTCTAGAGTCAGTATAGGTGGAAGTTAGGAACAAGAAAGGAGCAGTTACTCTACTGGGAGTTTTCTATAGGCCCCCTGGTAGCAGCAAGGATACTGAGGAGCAGATTGGGAGGCAGATTTTGGAAAGGTGCAAGAATAACAGGGTTGTTATCATGGGACACTTCAACTTCCCAAATATTGATTGGCACCTACTTAGTACCAAAGGTTTAGATGGGGCAGAGTTTGTTAAGTGTGTCCAGGACAGATTCCTGTCACAGTATGTTGACAGGCTGACTAGAAGGAATGCCATATTAGGTCTAGTATTAGGTAATGAATCGGGTCAGGTGACAGATCTCTCAGTGGGTGAGCATTTGGGGGACAGTGACCACCGCTCCATAACCTTTAGCATTGTCATGGACAAGGATAGGAGCAAAGAGGACAGGAAGATATTTAATTGGGGAAGGGCAAATCATGAGGCTATAAGGCTAGAACTTGCGAGTGTAAATTGGAATGACATTTTTGAAGGGAAATGTACCATGAATATGTGGTCGTTGTTCAGGGATCTCTTGCAGGATGTTAGGAATAAATTTGTCCCGGTGAGGCAGAGAAGGAATGGCAGGGTGAAGGTGAGGAAGTAAAGGGTTAAGACACTGTGACTGTACCTATAACTGATGGAAAAATACCACACACAGCAAGCCCCTGACTCAAGACCAGGTGATTGTCCTAAACAATGAGAGTGAAATTTGTCTTAAAACAATGAGTGTAAGGTTTGTCTTTGAATCTTAGGGTCCCCAATTGAAATTGGTGTAGCTACATTGTCTAAGTGTGTGACAAGGACTGTATAAATTAATGTCTGCCCCTCTGTATTGTGGAAACCTCTGATAAAGACTCTACATGAGAGTTTGAGGAGAATTCTCCCACAGTATACTGCTAATAAACGTGTTTTAACAGAATTAATCTGTGGCACTGTGTGATTTTGCAGCAGGCAGGAGTGGGAACTTAAAATTGGGATAACAATTGAACCATGGGTGACGAGAGAGGTGGAACATGTAGTTAGAAGGAAGAAGGCAGCATACATAAGGTGTAGGCAGCAAGGATCAGATAGGGCTAATGAGGAATATAGGGTAGCAAGGAAGAAACTTAAGAAGGGGCTGAGGAGAGCAAGAAGGGGACGTGAAAAGGCCTTGGCGAGTAGGGTTAAGGAAAATCCCAAGGCATTTTTCACTTATGTGAAGAGCAGAAGGATGATGACAGTAAATGTAGGATCACTTAGAGACAAAGATGGGAAGATGTGCCTGGAAGCTGTGGAAGTGGGTGAGGTCCTCAATGAATACTTCTCTTCAGTATTCACCAAGGAGAGGGGTCTTGATGACACTGAGGACAGTGTTGGTAAGGGTAATGTTCTAGAGCATGTTGATATCAAGAGAGAGGATGTATTGGAGCCATTAGAAAATCTTAGGACAGATAAGTCCCCGGGGCCTGACTGAATATTCCCCAGGCTGCTCCATGAGGTGGGGGAGGAGGTTGCGGAACTGTTGGCTAGGATCTTTGAGTCATTGTCCACAGGAATGGTACCGGAGGATTGGAGGGTGGCAAATGTTGTCCCCTTATTCAAAAAAGGAAGTAGGGATAGTCCAGGGAATTACAGACCAGTGAGCTTTACATCTGTGGTGTGCAAGCTGTTGGAAAGGATTCTTAGAGATAGGATCTATGGGCATTTGGAGAATCATGGTCTGATCAGGGACAGCCAGCATGGCTTTATGAAGGGTAGATCATGTCTCACAAGCCTGATAGGGTCCTTTGAGGAGCTGACCAGACAGATTGATGAGGGCAGTGCAGTAGATGTGGTCTACATGGATTTTAGTAAGGCATTTGACAAGGTTCCACATGGTAGGCTTCTTCAGAAGGTCAGAGGGCATGAGATCAAGGGTAGCTTTGCCGTGTGGATTCAGAATTGGCTTACCTGTAGAAAGCAGAGGGTTGTGGTGGAGGGAGTGCATTCAGATTAGATGGCTGTGACTAGTGGTGTCCCACAAGGATCGGTTCTGGGACATCTGCCTTTCGTGATTTTTATTAATGACTTGGATGAGGGGATAGAAGGGAAGGTTGGCAAGTTTGCAGCTGACACAAAGGTTGGTGGTGTTGTGGATAGTGTGGAGGATTGTCGAAGATTGCAGAGGGACATTGATAGGATGCAAAGCTGGGCTGAGAAGTGGCAGATGGTGTTCAATCCAGAGAAGTGTGAGGTGGTACACTTTGCAAGGACAAATTCCAAGGCAGAGTACAAAGTTAATGGCAGGATTCTGGGTAGTGTGGAGGAGCAGAGGGATCTGGGGGTTCATATCCACAGATCCCTGAAAGTTGCCTCACAGGTGGATAGGGTAGTTAAGAAAGCTTATGGGATGTTAGCATTCATAAGTCGTGGGATCGAGTTTAGGAGCTGTGAGGTAATGATGCATCTCTACAAAACTCTGGTTAGACCACACTTAGAGTACTGTGTCCAGTTCTGGTCGCCTCATTATAGGAAGGATGTGGCAGCGTTGGAAAGGGTGCAGAGGAGATTTACCAGGATGCGGCCTGGTTTGGAGAGTATGGATTATGAGGAGAGACTAAGGGAGCTAGGGCTTTACTCTTTGGAGAGAAGGAGGATGAGGGGAGACATGATATAGGTGTACAAAATATTAAGAGGAATAAATAGAGTAGACAGCCAGCGCCTCTTTCCCAGGGCACCAATGCTCAATACAAGAGGGCATAGCTTCAAATAATGGGTGGGAAGTTCAAGGGACATATCAGAGGAAGGTTTTTTACCCAGAGAGTGGTTGGGGCATGGAATGTGCTGCCTGGGGCAGTAGTGGAGGCCGCTACATTGGTCAAATTCAAGAGATTGCTAGATAAGCATATGGAGGAATTTCAAATAGAGGGATATGGGGGAGATAGAGGTTAGATAGTCTCGGATGAGGTTTAAGGTTCGGCACAGCATTGTGGGCCGAAGGGCCTGTATTGTGCTGTACTGTTCTATAATTCTATGATTCTATGATTACTGGAAAAGGAACATTTAATTTGCAAGTATGAGTTAGTTTGACTTGTTGGATCAAACCCGCTAAAAGGTTGTGGTAAAGTTCACAGTTGGAAGATGTAATCATCTGCCTTGCTGCATGACTCCCCATTGCCACAACATTTTTATTGATATTACAGTGTCTTTTCGCAGTCTCTCTGGATTAAGGATGGCTTACTTCCATTCTGGTTTTGTGGGTACTGAGGTGGTGAATGAGGCCAATGAGCTAATCGCAGACTCTTCCTGAGATGGGGCAGGAAGTGGCCAACAGGGCAGGTATGTGGATAATTGGTGAGGTGATCTGCTCCTTCCACTATTACACAGGGCCTCTTTGTGCTCCCATAATAGCTAACCAAGTTTTACTTAATTTCCTGATCAATGAATGCACATGCACCTCTACATTTATCTTCTTAAGAATCAGGTTCATTAATGATTTCAAAAACATTTGTGTCTGGATTTTCCAGCATGGAGGGGAATCTACTTGGCAGCTTAAGTTTAGAATTGAAAATGACTGAGAAGTTTTCTCCATCATTATAACCACTGGGCTGAAAAATATTGCTGCACAGGTAATCCTCTCTATAATCTTCATAAACCCACTTGATGACAGTGTCTGATCCAAGAACTCCCTCTACCAACATGACCTATTTGGTGCTAAAGCACTAGCATTGAATCACTGGTCTCTTTGAGATTTCCTATTAATGAACAAATAAGGAATGAGAAGCAATCCTATATAAACACCATAATGCAAACTGTTCCAAACAGACTTTTGTTTGCACCTTTATCGAGGAATAATTCATTCAACTTTTGTGCTTAAACTTCAGGAAAAATTATATGGGTCTAGATCAAAAGATTTTGAACTTAAATCAGATATGCAGAGTAACACTTAGTCAAAAACACATGCTAAACCACTGACAGAAAATGCCCCACCACAAAATGCTTACTATATACAGTGAAGATATAAATTGAATATAAAAGAATAAGAAATAAATTGCCGCCTTGGAAATTGTGGCATTTGCAGCTAAATGCTTAGGTAAAATTTGAAGCAAGAGGGTACAATTACCTGGCCTTGTCCCTCTCAGTCCTGATGCAGGGTTTGACCCGAAACATCGACAATTTCTTTCTTCCCACAGATGTTGCTCAACCCACTGAGTTCCTCCAGCAGATTGTTTGTTGCTGGGGACAGCTACCTCTGTGATTTGTCAGACCAAGAAATAGTTTATTTTCTGGACTTTGAATATTGCTTTTAAACATGTTTTTAATAAGTTGATTGAGATATTATTTTCTTGGCTGTGCAGTATAGAAAACATAGTGCAAACTCCCTTTCAGCAGTTTCAGACAGAAATCTTTTATTTTATACCCTTTTTTCACAGAGGTTGCAATGGGCCTTTTCATAAATGTTCTAATTAATGGAGGCAGTTCTGCAGCAAGAAAAGGAGAAATTGAGAGAAGCACAGAGAATAATGCTGCATCAGTTAGAAGCCAGCCAATGAATCATTGTCCTCCCAACACAGTGTAGAGACCACCCACTACCTCACAAATGTCTCAGAGGAAATCTGCTTAAGGAGGCAATATGGAAACATAAAAGGAAGTCTTCAGACAGAAAAGTACTGCGGATCAGAGGAATCTGAAATAAATGTTTATACTACTGGTAATACTCAGCTAGTTAGGCAGCATCCGTGAAACAGAATGAATGTTTCAGGTCCATGACATTTCATCTGATGACCTGAAGTGTTAACTCTGATTCTCATTGCACTTCACTTTCACTCCTCACCTTAGAAGGCAGTTTGTCTACTGTTGTAAATTGATATCCACACATTCTTGCAAATACAAACTACATGAGACTAGAAATTAGATTGCTTCGCATCTTTCTGTTTGGATGTCACGTAGTCCAATTTCAACTTTACCTGGAGTAGTTCATTTTACTGCCTATCTGTGTTCTTAAATCTTTGATGGTAATTAAACTAAAGTGGAAAGAGAAGGGAGATGAAATGTAATAACACGCAAAATTAAGTGCATGATTCAGTATGTATGTAGCCCTTCTGATTTGAAGCTTCTGGATGTTGCATGGGAAATGCTTGCCCTAACCTCATTGCTATGAATGTAGCAATTGTGTTAATGCTGGCCATCATGCTGAAAATGTGCTTCTCACTTTCTGGTGTGGCTAACATCAGGTGGAGGAAGCAATTGATAACTAACCCAGATCTGCTGGAGAAGTGCCTTGTGGCTGCAAAAGGTGTTGGAAGTAATTCCACATACTGTAACTCATTCAAGAATGTACTGGTGACAACAAGGGGGTGAAGAACCTGTTTCTTTGGGAGGCACAAGTGGGGGGAGAGATGTATTGATCCATTTTAAAGTCAAAGAAGACCTCTAAGCATAAAGCAGCAGTGTAAGGAGTCCATAGTGGAATCTCAATGTCGCATAGGGTAACAGTGCTAAAAAGAACTCTGTTTATATTTATAAATAAACTATATATTCTTTGCAGCACAGGCAAGAAAATATTGCCTTAATCAACTTATTAAAAACATGTTTCAAAGCAATATTCAAAACCCAGGAAATAATTTATGTCTGACAAATCACAGAGATAACTGCCCCCTTAATCCAGAAATATGTCCACTAATTTTTCAGACTGTTTTGTTGAACAGTGAATTCCTTGACTGTCCCAGAAGAGCAGTGCCTCAGAAGGTTCAAATTGTTGCACAGATGGTGCCAAACATCTACAACCTGGTGAGGAAAGCCTGTCCCACAGAGGACCTGATAGCCATGCATTATCAGCAGCTGTCAAATTGACTGCTGTAGTTCACTCTGTTTATGCCCATTGATCTTCCCAAGATTCTGCTAGGGACATATCCAGGATCATGAAATAAAACCTGAAAATGCTGGAAACACTCAGCAGGTCATGCAACTTCCCTGTGGAAAGAGAAACAGTTTATGTTTCAGTTCTGGAACCCTTCATCAGAAATGGGAAAAAAGAAAAACAGGTTAGTTTTCAGCAATAGAGAAGGTGGGGGAGGGATGTGTAGAACAAAGGGAATATCCCTAATGGGGTGAATCCAAAAGGATTAGTGGCTACAGTTACCTGTACATTAACCTTCTTTGGGGAATGTGGTTGTAAATGGTAAGGTTGTGGTACATGCCCATATGAATAGAATAAGAAAAACTGAGGCAAAATAATGACAGATATAAATGGGCAGTTATTGTACTGACAAAAGGATAGAGTGATTTACCTAAAGTTAGAGTTCGATATTGAGTCCTGAAAACCACAATGTGCCCAGACAAAAGGTGTTGTTATTCCTTATTATAACATAGAACATAGAACAATTACAGCACAATTCAGGCCCTTTGGCCCACAAAGCTGTGCCAAACATGTCCCTACCCTAGAAATTACTGGGCTTACCCATAGCCCTCTATTTTACTCAGCTCCATGTACCTATCTAACAGTCTCTTGAAAGACCCTACCGTGTCAGCCTCCACCACCATTTCCGGCAGCCCATTCCATGCACTCACCACTCTCTGAGTAAAAAACTTACCCCTGACATCTCCTCTATATCTACTCCCCAGCACCTTAAACCTATGTCCTCTTGTGGCCACCAATTCAGCCCTGGGGAAAAGCCTCTGACTATCTACCCTATCAATACCTCTCATCATCTTATATACCTCTATCAGGTCCCCCCTCATCCTCCATCTCTCCAAGGAGAAAAGGCCGAGTTCCCTCAACCTGCTTTCATAAAGCATGCTCCGCATTCCAGGCAGCATCCTTGTAAATCTCCTCTGCACCCTTTCTATGGCTTCCACATCCTTCCTGTAGTGAGGCGACCAGAACTGAACACAATACTCCAAGTGGGGACTGACCAGGGACCTATATACCTGCAACAATACCTCCCGGCTCCTAAATTCAATTCCCCGAATGATGAAGGACAATACACCATATGCCTTCTTAACCACAGAGTCAACCTGTGCAGCAGCTTTGAGCGTCCTATGGACTCGGACCCCGAGATCCCACTGATTCTCCACACTGCCAAGAGTCCTACCATTAATACTATATTCCGCCAACATATTTGACCTACTAAAATGAACCACATCACACTCATCTGGGTTGAACTGCATCTGACACTTCTCAGCCCAACTCTACATCCTATCTATGTCCCTCTGTAGCCTCTGACGGACCTCCAAACTATCCACAACACCCCCAACCTTCATGTCATCCGCAAACTTACTAACCCACCTCTCCACTTCCTCATCCAGGTCATTTATAAAAATCACAAATAGTAGGGGTCCCAGAACAGATCTCTGAGGTACACCACTGGTCATCGACCTCCATGCAGAATATGACCCTTCAACAACCACTCTTTGCCTTCTGTGGGCCAGCCAGTTCTGGATCCACATTGCAATGTCCCCTTGGATCCCATTTCTCCTCACCTTCTCCATAAGCCTTGCAGGGGTACCTTATCAAATGCCTTGCTGAAATCCATATACACCACATCTACTGCTCTCCCTTCATCGATGTGCTTAGTCACATCCTCAAAAAATTTAATCAGGCTCTTAAGGCAGGACCTGCCCTTAACAAAGCCATGCTGACTATTCCTAATCATATTATATCTCTCCAAGTGTTCATAAATCCTGCCTCTCAGGATCTTCTCCATCAGCTTACCAAGCACTGAGGTAAGACTCACCAGTCTATAATTTCCTGGACTATCCCTACTCCCCTTCTTGAATAAGGGAACAACATCCGCAACCCTCCAATCTTCCGGAACCTCTCCCGTCTCCATGGACGACACAAAGATCATTGTCAGAGGCTCCGCAGTTTCCTCCCTTGCCTCCCACAGCAACCTGGGGTACATCTCATCCAGTCCCGGCGACTTATCCAACTTGATGCTTTCCAAAAGTTTCAGCACTACCTCTTTTCTAATATCTACATTCTCAAGCTTTTCAGGCTGCTGCAAGTCCCGACAGTGCAGGAGACCACAGACAGAAGGTCAGAGTGGAAGTGGGATACTGAATTAAAATGAGAGGCAACCGGAAGCCCCAACTGTTGCAGTTCAGTGAGATTCTATCAGACAAAAGCTAATATATCCATTATTCTGTTTAAGGCACCAAAAGGTACACAGCTCTAATCAAAGCAAAGAAAATCTCATTTGATTGCTGGCTTTCATATTCAAAAGAGTGAGGCAAGTATCCACATAAGAAGTGGTTGCAATACTCTGCACTATCAACCCACTCATACTTGTGGAACATTCTTGAAAGCCTGTCATCACTGTACATTCTCTGCTCCTTAATGATTATTCTTTATATTAATGGCTTTGGGCTACAGCATCATTGTCTTGCTGAGCAGCATTCTGAGATAGTGCTGACCTCCGACAGGGACATTTTACAGGGGCCCGTCACCTGTGTCAGCTCTTGCTCATCTGAGTCATGATTCATTAGGTATAAGCTCAAATAACTACTTAACTGGATCCATTGAAGTGGAAGTATTTAGCTGGTGCATGATAAGCAAGTCCTGTGGCATTGCATCCTTTGAGGATTCATCATCTGCAACATATAACTTACCCTGCATATGTAAAGGTTGTAATGGAGATATAAAAAATTAAATTAGTTTAGCTGGATAAAAATGTTGTAACAGTTCTTTTCAAATGTGGCTATATTACACTCCCTGCTGAAATCAAATCAATGTGATTGAATTACTGAATATTGTACAATATGTATGTGTCCTACATTTGATTCTCTCCAGGGAGAGAAAGGAGGTTCCTGTCTCCCAATTTGCTGGTGGCCAGGTATGCTGCAAAGCAATTGATTCCAGTGTTGCCTCCTTGTTGAGCTGCTCACATCTACCTCCAGTTCTCTCATTGTCCTTCGGATTGTGTACTTTTTTCTCATGCAAGGAAGGAAAGCACAGATCGCTTAGTCATCTGATGGATCTAGTATATTCAGCAATTGTAACTATTAAGGAAATGAATCAAATTGCTTCAATATAAGAATATGCTAATAGTAGATTGATAATGTAAGGAAGTGAGGAAGTGTGAGGATACAGGAGATTGGAGGGAGGGGGAAAGAGACTGTTAGGAATAATGTGATGGAATAGTTTCACAACACAGGATGAGGGGAAGGTGGAGCAATGCAAACAGCAGAAACTAAATGAATACATACTCACCTTTCATGAATGCCGCTTGCAACACAACACGGAAAGAATAATTGAAGTGGGCCACAACCAGGAATCTTTCTGAATCCATTCACATGGTGCACGTTCTGCTGCTCTACCTGTTCCAAACTTTATGATTGTATTAGTCCTTTAAATACTTTATTTCTGGTTTTGACCATCATCGTTCCCTCGGCTATGTGTTTCGGATTAGGTTGCTATTTGGTGAATGTCCCTTTAAGACATAACACAGTAGTGTGTGTGTGTGTGTGTGTGTGTGTGTGGGGGGGGGGGCGTCATTACGACAACAGAAGATAACAACGTGCTGACGTTTTATTGTTTAGTCAGAAAGAGAGAGAGGAGAAAGAGAGACACACTGCCTGCTGGTCTCTGTACCGATGGATGAAAAACAATAACTGTGTCTGTCACTACAATCCACGTATGGATTTTTGGAATAATCCAGTGAAGTCCACTTTGTTGTTAACCTGTAGAAGGAAACAGGTATTTCTGCGGACGGCCACATCTCGAATACCTTTCGGGGGGGCAGATACTTCGGAAAAAAGCAGTGGAGATCACCAATGACGTATGGGTCCCATCGTGGAACATTTGGATTTCGTAATTTCTCTCTATTCTCTCTCTACATTTTCTCTCAGTCATCAGTAGTTTTGCAAAAGCCTTTGCTCACATTTCACCTTATGGCTTGCTGAACTGAACTTTGAGAACTATTCCTGGACTTGGAGTTTGGGAATTTGCCACACACACACTTCGAGTTTAGTTTTGGGTTAATGTTTAATATCTAACATTTTTACTTCTTTGTCTTTCTTATTATCATAAGTAGTTATTAATAAAATAGTTTCTAACACTTATGCATGACTCAGTATGTTTCTTTTGTTGCTGGTACGTAACATATGCAATCAATGCCAAACATGGAGGTGGAACGAGAATAAGGATGCTGCAATAAAATAGATAGAAATATCAAACTTCTTTCTTTGCAATGTGATATTAGATACCAGTGCTCCCAACTGCAACCACACACCTTCCCCCAACCCACCTCCGTACATCTCAGTTATTATTTAGGATCTTTATTAATTTCTGTAAATATTAGATTGAATAATTTGCATTTCCAAGGAAAGCACCTGCTTCAGAATTCAAGCTAGTGTTTCTACTCTAAATGAGACAATTTTGAGATCTGAATGGAGGCCAAGTATTTCGTCAAAGGAAGAATAGATCTTGACTGCTCTTGCAGATCTCCTTCTGGGTGGTCAAAGAAATATTATCTGCAGTTAATGTCAGCCCAAGTGAGACAAGAGGAAAGCCAGAGGGAGAAATATCTCCCCTCCAACAGTTTTAAAGTTTGCCAAGATGATATCCAGTATGGTTATGGGAGCAGAGGTATTCAGTGAAGACGTTTTGTACCTTTGAACATGAGAAACTGCATTGTAGGGTGAGGTAATTATAAATGTTTTGCAACTGCTCCTAAGTTCAGAAATAAAAATACTTGCGTGATAGCTCGGAAAAATTAAATACGGATGTATTGATCATTTTTGCAAATGTTTTGTACCGACAAATGTGTATGCTTTTGAAGCTGCAAAGGGAATTTAATGCTCAATGGGTTAATAAAGAAAAAGTGACTTCTGGTAAGGCTGACAGTACTAAAATAAAATGGATCCGCAAGGACATCTTTGTTCCCATGGGCAAGTATCTTAATGCTGTTCCTTGAATTATAGAGTCACTATTCGTTGTATGATACCATCATGGAACTGTCTGCTTACAGTGAATGAGTAAGATAATCCATTCTGCTGGTACTGTGAAAACATCAATAAGCAATAGTCTCCAATGTGTGGCACGTAGTCACTGTACTAAAAAAAGAAAATTGCTCCTTGATGTCATTGACATAAATGTATAGCCTGCTGCAAGACAGTTAACAGGCAATAGTGAAAACTAATTAGTCGTGACTTTCTCCCAATGGTGCACTAAAATATAGTTTAGTATGACAAGGGACTGAATTAAATATCATACCAGATGTGATGGCCATGGACTGGCATGGTGAAATATAGCTTGTAATTTTGACTTCTCATGGAGGGTGAGTTCATTACTAGCAAGCCACATAAATGCTGTTACTCACCATTCCCATTGCATCCATTTTAATTAATGACAAAAAGTACTCTTAGAAAGAATAAAAAAATGAAGAAAGCCACAATTAAGGAAACAATGAAATAAGAAATAGCAAGGAAAATGCAGCATGTAACATGATGCATGATTAAGTGAAAGTATTGACATAAGAGATGTCTTAATTCACTTATAAACACAAATCACCATTCTTACTGGCAGTGGCCCAATGGCAGTTTATAGTGACAGCCTCACTAATAAAATAACTACTTGTGTGTCTGTTAAAAAAGTTAGAATATGGTTTTTTTAATGAGAGACAGAATTCACCACAGGAGGAACATTGATGGAGTTCAAATTTGCTGAACTAATTTTAAAAAGATTAGGTAAGACTGATGTGAAATGAGACATCACTTTCTACTATTAGATAAGTTTACAGAGATATTTTCTGACAGTGAAGGACTACTAAAGCTTAAAATTATCTTGTCTGTTAATGTGATTACTTAATGCACATTTCTGGCATACCTTACCCTAACAGAGACAGTAAGCATGAAAGAACTTATGAAACATTTCACACCTGAAAGCAAACATCCAGAGGGCACAATTTATGCTCTTGTTTGTCTTGGTGCAGCCACATGTCAAAGTGATGCTGAGTTCTGATTCAAATGTGCCAGGCTTCTTGCCAGCACTCACCAGAGTATTTATTGGATACTCCCTGTTCGGGGAGGCTTGTGGGGGAACAGGGTTGCATTGGGTTTGGTGTTAATACTAGACCTTAGATGGCTCCAATTAAAAAAGCCAGCACCTCTTCAAGATAATGAGCAGGTAGAAAAAGATAATCCAGAATGAAAAGATGATTGGTAAAAACACAGACAGGACATTTAAATTCTTTGATGTCAGGTGAGAGACAAAAGTAGGCAACAGTTGGGAGATCGCCAGCAGACACCCTGCCCCTCATTCCACAGCAAGATGTATAGAGCTTTTGGGCAATGCCTACAAATGTGGGGAGGCTGTTGATCTAATGAAGGCCTTCCAGGAAATGCAGAAGCATGCTCAGTGACATGTCAGCATTTGGCAAAATGTCTCTATTGTTCTCTTTCCTCACTACTCTCCCATTTCCCTTCACTGCTATAATCATAGTCATTCTTCATCATGACTCTTCCTCATCGTACCAATACATGCTATACTTCTCCCTATTCTAACCCTCAGTTCTTCATAGTTAAAATCTGTCACACTACAGATAAACTGTTCCACTAAGACAATCATCTTCTCATAAGACTTCACAACGATATTACTGACAACCTCTCCTTTTTTGCAGGAAAATGCCATTTTGTCCATAATATGAAAATATGAGTTTTTTTTCAATACTGAATAATTCTGGACTTCTTCCTGTGCTTACAGAGTAAAACCTGATTTGATATGGTTGGTGGCTTAAGTATTGCTCTTAATGAGTCCAGGAAAACACAAATGCTAGCCTCCCAGAATCTGCAGTGTGTAAATCTCCCAAATAAAATAAATGCTTAGCTACAGCATGATAAAGTGTGCAGTCTATTTATACAGTGCTGTATGGAAGGCTGGCCAGTAAAGAATGAAATGAGCAGCAGAATTAAATCAGAGCAGCTTGTTAAAAGTAAATAATTGAAGTAAGATGGATAGATCTTGCACTTGGTGATTTACAGCACCAATGCAACTCAGAGGAAAGTTCTTTTCATATATTTGCATTTTTCTGCAAATATATTGCCCATCCCTACTGGCCCATGTGCAGGTAGTGGTGAGCCAACTAGTTGGATACTGCAGAAATCTGGTGAAGGAAATCCCACTTTGGGAGAGAATTCCAGGATTTATACTTAGCACTGATGAAGAAATGATGGCATATTTCCAAGCCAAGATGACATATTACCTTGTGGTGGTGATGTCCCTGTGCATCTACTGCCTTGTTCTTCTTGATGGTACTTTAGGAGGTGCTATTAGAGTAACCTAAGTAACTACAGTGTATTTTACAGGCAGGTACTTCAGCCATGGTGCAGCATTGATGGAAGGAATTAATGTTTAGGGTTGCTGGGATACTAATCAAATCAGCTTCTTTTTCCTGGATTGTTTGAGCCTTTTCAATGTTGTCAGAGCTGTACTCAAAAACAGGGAAGTGCAGAGCATCATGTTCCTGTAGATTGTAGATTGTGGAAAAGCTTTGGTGCATGAGGGGCAGAATCCACAGAATATATAACTTCTGCCCTGCTCTTGTAACCACAATATTTATTTGGCTGGTTTAGTTGGATTTTTGGTCACAGTGAACTCACATTCCCTAGGATGTTAATGATGGGGGCAATATCATTGGCTGTCAAACGCAAGTGAATAGACTCTCTTTAGTTGAAGATGGCACTTTTGTGGTGCAAATCTTAATCTGCCTGAATGTCGTCTAGACCTTGCTGCATGCAGGCATGTGTGGTATCACTTTCTGAGGAGTTGCCAATGGAATTGAACATTGCGCAATCAGCAGTGAACATCCCACTTCTGACCTGAAATAGAAGGAAGGTCAGACTGGAACTTTTGAAAAACATTAGGATAGATAAGTCACCGGCGCTGGATGGGAGATATCCATGGTTATTATGGGAAGTGAGAGAAGAGATTGCTGTGCCTTTGGTGATGATCTTTGTGTCTTCACTGGCCACAGGAGTAGTGCCAGATGATTGGAGGGTGGCAAATGTTGTTCCTTTGTTTAAGAAATGGAGTAGGGATAACCCTAGGAATTACAACCAGTGAGTCTTACTTTAATGGTGGGCAAATTACTGGAGAAGATTCTTAGAGACAGGATTTATGGGCATTTGGAGAAGCATAAGCTTATTAGGGACAGTCAGCATGGCTTTGTGAGGGGCAGGTCATGCGTCATGAGCCTGATTGAATTCTTTGAGGATGTGGCAAAACACATTGATGAAGGTAGAGCAGTGGAGGTGGTGTACATGGATTTTAGTAAAGTGTTTGATAAAGTTCCTCATGGAAGGCTCATTCAGAAAGTCAGGAGGCATGGGATCCAGGGAAACTTGGCTGTGTGGATTCAGAATTTGCTCGCCCATAGAAGGCAGAGGGTAGTGGTAGATGAACATTTTCTGCCTGGAGGTCGGTGACCAATGGATCTGTTCTGGGACCCCTGTTCTTTGTGATTTTTATAAATGACTTGGATAAGGATGTGGAATGGTGGGTTAGTAAGTTTTCAGATGACACGAAGGTTGCTGGTGTTGTGGATAGTGTAGAAGGTTGCTGTAGATTACAACAGGAAATTGATAGGATGCAGAGCTGGGCTGAGAAGTGGCAGATGGAGTTCAACCAAGAAAAGTGTGAAGTGATACACTTTGGAAGATTGAATTTGAAGGCAGAATACAATGGCAGAACTCTTAGCAGTGTGGAGGAACAGAGGGATCTTGGAGTCCATGTCCATAGATCCTTCAAGGTTGCCATGCAGGTTGATAGAGTTGTTAAGAAGGTGCATGGTGTGTTGGCCTTCATTAGTTGGAATATTTTGTTCAAGAGCCGCGAGGTAATGTTGCAGCTCTATAGAACTCTGGTTAGAACTCTGGTTAGGGCAGACATGGTAGTGTAGCGGTTTGCATAATGCTATTACAGTGCCAGAGACCCAGGTTCAATTTCAGCCACTCTTTGTAAGGAGTTTGTACGTTTTCCCCGTGTCTGCGTGGGTTTCCTCCACGTGCTCGGGTTTCCACTCACATTCCAAAGACGTATGGATTAGGAAGTTGTGGTCATGCTATGTTGGTGCCGGAAGCATGGCAACACCTGCGGACTGCCCCCAGAACAGTCTACGCAAAAGATGTATTTCACTGTGTGTTTTGATGTACATGTGACTAATAAAGATATCTAAATCTAAATCTATTTAGACCACACTTGGAGTATTGTGTTTAGTTCTGGTCACCTCATTATAGCAAGAACGTGGAAGCTTTAGAGAAGGTTCAGAGGAGATTTACCAGGCTGCTGCCTGGATTGGAGAGCATGTCTTATGAGGATAAGTTAAGTGAGCTAGGGCTTTTCTCTTTGGAGCAAAGGAGGATGAGAGGTGACTTGAATAGAGGTGTACAACATGATAAGAGGCATAGATCGAGTGGACAGCCAGAGATTTTTTCCTGGGGCAAAAATGGCCAACACAAGGGGGCATAATTTTAAGGTGATTGGAGGAAGGTATAAGGGGGATGTCAGAGGTATGTTTCTTACACAGAGAGTGGTGGGTGCGTGGAACGGACTGCCAGCAGAGGTTGTGGGAGCAGATACATTAAAGGCATTTAAGAGGCTCTTCGATAGCCACATGAATGATAGAGAAATGGGGGGCTATGTGGGAGGGAAGGGTTAGATCAATCTTAGAGCAGGATAAAATGTCGGCACAACATCGTGGGCTGAAGGGCCTGTACTGTGCTCTAATGTTCTATGTTCTATAAAGCAGCTGAAATTGCTTGGGCTTGGCTATTGCCCAGAAGATCTTCTGCAGCAATGCCCTGGCATTGGGCTGATTGTCCTCAAACAACCACAACTACCTTCCTTTGTATGAGTTTTTATTTCAGGATCAGATTTATTATCACTGACTTATATGACGTAGAATTTTGTTGTTTTGCAGCAGCAGTACAGTGCAAAGATATAAAATTATAAGAACAATGAGGTAGTGTTCATTGACCGTGCAAAGATCTGATGGCAGGGGGGAAGAAGCTGTTTCTGAATCACTGAATGTGGGTCTTCAGACTCCTGTACCTCCTCCCCAATGGTAGTAATGAGAAGAGGGCAAGTCCCAGATGGTGAGGGTCCTTAATGATGGATGCCACCTTCTTGAGACACCGCTTACTGAAGATGTTCTTGATGGAGCGAGGATTGTGCCCATGTTGGAGCTGGCTGAGTCTACAACCCTCTGCAGCTTTTTGCGGTCCTGTGCATTAGAGCCACCATATCAGGCTGTGATACAACCAGTCAGAATTCTCTCCACAGTATATCTATAGAAATTTGTAAGAGTCTTCGGAAACATACCGAATCTCCTCAAACTCCTAATGAAGTAGAGCTGCTGGCATGCCTTCTTCATGATTGCACCAATGTGTTGGGCCCAGGATAAATCCTCCAAGATGTTGACGCCCAGGAACTTGAAGCTGCTCACCCTGTCCACCACTGACCCCTCAGCGAGGACTGGTGTGTGTTCTCCTGACTTCTCCTTCCTGAAATCCACAATTAATTCCTTGGTCTTGCTGAAGCTGAGTGCGAGGTTGTTGTTGTGACACCAGTCAACCAGCCGATCTAGCTCACTCTTGTATGCCTCCTCACCTCTGGAGTATTTCCCCCTTTTTCTCAAGATTCAGTTTTATTGGAGCTCCTTGACACCATGTTCAGTCAAATGTTACTGGACATTAAGACAATCAAAAATTCTGGGGCTTGTGAGGGGGTGGTCCTCGGATATTTTACAAAAGGCGCATTGCTGAAAAATCCAGTTTTTTGAAAACCTGAACTTAGCATATAATTTTGGCTACAATGGCTGATTAACATAACTTGAACTTGCCTGGAAGTGTAAAACAAGAAACCAAATGTTGTCTTGTGCTGGATAGATGCAATTTTCATGAATCAGAATATGTGGGTAAGATGCACCCACATTCATAGAAGGTGTGGTTCTCCAGTTGGCACACAGTGGGATGCTTCAGGAGGGCTTGGAGACTGCAGAACAAGGTGTAGCATTGGAGGTCATATTGAAGGAGATCCAGAAAATGGAGGCTCTCCTTCAATCATGGGAAAGAAAGACATCACCCCTCCTTTCTCACCCTCATGTCCCCTCTCTCCCAGTGGGTGGTGCTGCACTGTTGGACTTCAGGTTCTCCCATTCATCACCCAAACCAAGGGAAAACACTAGAAAGACAGCTCTGACCAAGCATTCAGTATCTCCTCGTGTCTCTTATGGGGTGGGGTTGCAGAGATATGTAATGTTCAGATGTACTCAGATAACTTCCAGAGCAAACTTAGCTCAAGGTCTTATGATGTCCCAGAAGGTGTCCTGATTTGTTTCCGGGCTCTTCCTCACCACTTCAACAGAAGTGACTATGAAATGATGAGTGTTCATCTAAGAAGCATTGTCTTCACTTCCTAATGATCAGCCAGTGTTGAGGGACCTGTAGCAGGCATTTTAAATCATCATCAGCTGATGATTGAGCTCTATCAGGATGATGTCCTTTATCAGGATGATGTCTGGTGCTTAATCTAGAATTGCACCCTAACAACCACATAGCACAATTTAAAATAGTGTGAGAAAAGGTCTTACTGAACACTGTGGGAGATGACATCACCATAACAAGTGAAGAAGTTCAAGGAAAAGCCCCATTACTATTTTCTCATGTCAGTTAAATATGAACAAACAAAATGTTGCTTTGTTAGCATGCCATGCTCCCCTTTAACAAAAAATGCATACTTTATACTTGCATAAAGTATAAATGTTTGCTGCTGTTATTTTAACTGAAGGTGGTTTGCATACACAGATACAACATTCACACATCAAAGTAAAAGCCTGTTCTCTATATACAAAGCTGTGTTGAAGTAAATGAAACTGAATTCCATTTCAAAGAAACTGAGGCAGCGCAGTTGCACAGCTAGTAGAGCTGCTGCCTCACAGCTCCAATGTCCAGGGTTCAATCCTGAGCTCAGGTGCTGTCTGGGTGGAGTTTGCAAATCCTCCCTGTGAATGGGTGGGTTCCCCCTGGAAATCTGGCTTCATCCCACATCACACAGATGTTCAGGTTGGTAGATTAGTTGGTCACTGTAAATTGCCCCCAGCAAAGATGGGTGGCAGAATCTGGGGGGAATTAATTGGAATGTGGAGAGAATAAAATATTAGTGTAGATAGGGCCTGTTTCCTTGCTCTATTGCTCTCTGGCATCTAATTACTAAACTTGAATATGTTACCACATATGCACTTAGTACATTTTCCAGAAGATGAACCACTACATGAACACATTTATACCTTTGTGAGGAGTCATCCATTAAAGATAAACTTACATACTGGGGAGAGCAAAAAGGACTATTCCAGGCATACTCTAAAGGTGGAGCAAAAACCTGCAGATGCTGGAAATCTTAAACAAAAGCAGAAAATGTGAAACCATTCAGCAGATCAAGCAGCAACCCTAGGGAAAAAAACAAAGTCAACATCCCATAGCTATTTCAACTGCAAATAACGAAATAGCTTTTGCTGAAGGTTCCATTGTCAACACAACCATCTTTAAATCAATAACAAGAATACTCTGCTTTTGAAATCCATAATTTTGATCATCCTATTTTTAGGTCAGAGGCTTATTTGAAGTGTGAACTAGTTTTGAAAACCTTTGGAAATTTATAAAGCTCAGCATAACTAGGCAAGCACTTATGTTTAGTTGAAAGTAGTGTAACTTTGTTTGCAAAATAATAACCTAAGTCTGGAAGAAGGCAAGCATAAATTAATATAAAATGAAAAATGTAAACACCAGTGCATAAATACACTTCCAAATAGTTCAGAACATGTGACCTATAATATTTTTAATAATGGCTTCAAGACCTAAGTACACTTTGATAATTGTTTGCTTCTGGGTAAGAAATTAAATAATGACTTCTATTGTGATAGAAAATAACATTCTATATCACAGATACCATTTCTTATATATTTTATTTGTATTATGCTACATCAAAATTTATGTCTTAAGTATAGAATGTGAGTAGCATATTTAGTATATAGTATCCAAAAACATTAGAAGTTGGATCACATTGGGAAAGGTATCTTGGAATTATAAAGAGATGAATTTCCAATTCCACATCATTGTCATGCAGCCAGAAGCAACTGTATAATCTAGTACATTAGTGCATTCTCATGGGACGTAATTGCAGGAGTTGCCAGGACCAGCTGAAACGCCCCTTAATGGGAAAATCCACAGATCTAGTATAAAGGTGTTTTATTTGGTGTGACGTTGCTGCCAAAGGTATGTCTGCTATCAGCCTCACAAAACTAATTTGAGCAGCTGTAACACATTCTCTATGTTTGTAGTTGCCCCAGTCCAAGAGCAACTTCCTGATGGCCACCCCAAACCAACCTTGAACACTCAAACAAATGATCTTTTTTGGACATACGTTGAGCAGAACTTTTGTAGAGTCATAGAGTCATAGAGAAATACAGCATGGATACAGGCCCAACCAGTCCATGCCGACCACGGTGCCCTCCCAGCTAATCCCAACTTCCTATGTTCAGCATCTATCCCTTCAAGCACCTATCCAAGTGCTTCTTAAAAGATACTATTACACCTGCCTCAAACAATTCCTGTGGCAGTTCCATCCATATACTGACCACCCTCTGCATAAAAAACCTGCCCCTCAGGTCCCTTTAAGATCTTTCATCTCTCACCCTAAATCTATGTCCCCTGCTTTTGGACTCCCCTACCCTGGGGAAAAGACTGTTACCATCCACCTTATCCATGCCTCTCATAATTTTAAACATTTCTATAAGGTCGTCCCTCATTCTCCTACATTCCAAGGAATAAAGAACTAGCCTGACCAACCTCTCCCTATAACTCAGGCCCTCTAGTCCTGGCAGCATCCTTGTAAATCTCTTCTGCACTCCTTCCAGTTTAACCACGTCCTTCCAATAACAGGGTAACCAAAACTGTACACAATATTCCAAGTGTGGTCTCACCAATGACTTATACAACTGCAACATAATGTCGCAACTCCTGTACTCAATGCCCTGACTGATGAAGGCCAGCATGGCTAAATGCCTTTTTCATCTCCCTGTCTACCTGTGACACAGCTTTCAACAAACTGTGCATTGTACTCCCCAGTCCCTCTGTTTCATTACACTCCCTCCTGCCCTACCATTCACAGTATAAGTCCTACTGTAATGTGAAAGGTCATGGCTGTCATGTGACACCACTGAGTACTGGTTGAAAGTGACACCACTGTCAATCAGGGTCTAGCCCCACCCAGCCATTAGCAGCACACTCTGACCATTGGTCACTGTGCACACCTCTCATACCTGGCCACGACCCATTGGACTTCTTGAATTATCTGAGCTAGCTCCACCCAGCTCTCCAGCACAATAAAGGATGCCACATGTGTGTGGCTCTCTCTCTCGATTGCTGCCAGGGTTGAAACCATATTGAGGGGCCACTGGTAAGAGTGTGCGCGTCCACAGGGGTTTAGGGGCATTTTTAAGTAGATTCCCAGTAGTCTAGAGCTGTTGCTCCTCCCAGAGGCAGGGAGGGGTTCAGGCACCGTATTGTATTTTTCCCTGACCATTTGTAACTAGCTTACTGTGTGTGCGTGTGTGTACACTTCACCCCTGTTGTGACTCCCCTTACGTTTCACGATTACCCAAGTGTGTGAGTGTTCATCTGTTCCTGTCATTCTGTTCCCGTGTTTGTCTTTGTAAATAAATTCTCTTTAAAATCCAAAGACTGTGTCCGGATACCTCTGCTTTTGAGACCCAATAGAACCTTTTCCCACAACACCTATGCTGGTTTGATTTTCCAAAATGAATCACCTCCCTTATCTGTATTGAAATCCATTTGCCACTCCTCGGCCCACTTCCATAACTGATCAAGATCCCCCTGTAATCTACAGTAACATTCTTCACTATCAACAACACCTCCTAATTTCATGTCATCCACAAATTTACTGATCAAGCCCTATGCATTCACATCCAAATCATTTATATAAGTAATGAGTAACAAGGATCCCAACACCGATCCCTGCAGTACACCACTAATCACTGGCCTCTATTCTGAGAAACCTTCAACCACCACCCTCTGCTTCCTACCTGAGCCAATTTTGAATACACCTAACTAGCTATTCCTGAATTCTTTTGCCAAATTTAAATGAGACTATTCTGAACAGTAATACACTAAAAGTGCTGGAGGAACTGATCAGGCAACATCCATGGAGGGAAATAAACAGTCAATGTTTCAGGCAGAGTCTTGATGAAGGGTCTCAGCCTGAAACGTCGACTGCTTATTTCCCTCCATGGATGCTGCCTGACCTGCTGAATTCCTCCAGCACCTTTTGTGTATTGCTCCAGATTCTAGCATCTGCAGAATTTCTTGTATCTCTATTCTAAACAGTGCTAGCTCCCAATCCCTGGTCTCACTGGTGAGCAATTAAAAATGGATTATAAAAGAATACCCTTCAGATTGGATCAGATAATGCTTATAGTGTGTTTTCCCTGCTTGACAAATTAATTTATCCTTTTCTGTGTGTTTTGCATGCACTTCCTGGATGGATGTAGACAATAAGTGATGACAATCCTCAGTAACATTGATTTGAACATATCATGGAATATTAGGCTGTGTTGCCGCTTCTGAAACTTGATCTGAACAACACGGAGAAACACCAAACCACAAATCCCCAATCTGTATGATTTGAAAGGATCATCAATAACTTGCAAGTTTTTTTAAGGTTTGGATTAGAGATCAACACATTCAGCAGAATGTTGCTGTTGAACAATTTTTCACAGGCTTTTATCTGTGCTGTAGTGGAATCTTGGGACTCTGGCCTGGGGGACCATGTGATAGTTAATTCACAACTGTTAAAGTAGAACTAGAAAGCATGAAGTCCAGGATCCATGTGAAATTACATGCACGATTGGGGCTGAATCCCACCATGCTCATTGATACTTCATGCAAGCTTTCAAGCAGATGTGACAATGCCACAAGCATCTCAATGTGCCTGGCCATCACTCTTCATTCAGAGGCTGATCCATCCAAGTCCTCACCTGAGTTCTCTGGAGCAGAACTTGTGTGTGACATTGTCCATTGAGGATGAGACACAGGAACTACCCTCCCCATTGCACCATTCATCCCACCTCCAAACTACCCACTATTTGCAGAAGTTGCAAATAAGCAAACATACTCAGTTCAAGTGACATTGCCTTATAATATCTTGTGGCTTAGAAGTCAGAAGCTGGTAGATGAGTGTTATTGGGAGTCTGAAAGGAAAAGTGCATAGGATCTGGTCTACTTTGTCTGCCAAAACTTGTAGCAACCTTTCCAAAGTAGCACAGTGATATGGCGGTTGGAGGTAATATGCACTTCCCATTTAAGGAATATTTTTGCTAGTCCTGGCAACTCCTGCAATTACATCCCATGAATATGCACTCAGGTATTAGGTAGTGCAGTTGATGCTGGCATGAAGCATCAATTATGACAATGACTGCAAATTCATCTCACCATAATTCCAGTATACTTTATCTAAAGCAATCCAGTTTCTAACATATTCAGATAATATATACTATATTTAAAGCACAAGTTTTGGTATATTATGGTGCAAATAAAACACATATGACAGAGTGGAAACTGGATTTCACAAATATAGACCAAAAATTTCAAGTTCTTTGTCATCATTAAATGCCACTTCTGTGGTTGGTTTGCAGGAAATAACACTTCTGTTGCTTTGACTACCACACCTCCTGGATGTTGCAAAAAGATGTGGCTGTGGTTCTAATTAATAGATGGAAATACAGAATCTCAAGAATGGCAAAAGCTTTGTTTATTTCAAGGCCAATCATCTCACTGGATAACAACAGGTATCCATGACCTGCTAGAGGCTCTGCATGTTCCTGTGGTAATGTATCTTGACAGATAGTTTCATTGGGCACAGTAGTGTAGCGATTAGCGTAACGCTATTACAGCGCCAGCAACCTGGGTTCAATTCCCACCAATGTCTGTAAGGAATTTGTTCGTTCTCCCTGTGTCTGCATGAGTTTCCTCTGGGTGCTCCAGTTTCCTCCCACATTCCAAAGATGTACAGGTTAGAAGCTGTGGGCATTCTATGTTGGTGCCAGAAGAGTGGCGACACTTGCGAGCTGCCCCCAGCATGTTCTCAGTAATGCAGAAAGATGCATTTCACTGTGTGTTTCAATGTACATGTGACTAATTAATAAATGATAAAAATTTGGATAGCTAATGGCACCTCTGTTTTGCAGAGGAATGAACCGTAGACTCAAATGATACCTAGTTTCTAAGTGTGAAGGTCCTGTGCAAACATATAAAACCTTATGAAACTTAAATAAGAGGCAAAAAAGAACTATGTCAAGTTGTAGAGTAAAGGTGATGTATCATTTCATTCATTTAGAGTCATAGAGTCATCGAGCAATACAGCATGGATACAGGCCCTGCAGTCCAATGAGTCCATGGTGCCCACCCATCTGGTCCCAATTTCCTGCGTACGGCCCATATCCCTCTGAACCCACCCCTCCATGTACCAATCCAAGTGCTTCTTAAATGATACTATTGTACCTGCCTCAACCACTTCTTCTGGGAGCTCATTCCATATACTCATCACTCTCTGCATGAAAAAGTTTTTAAACCTTTCCCCTCTCACCCTAAATCTATGCCCCCTTGCTTTGGACTCCCCTACCCTGGGGAAAAGACATCCACCTTATCTATGCCTCTCATAATTTTATATACCTTTATTAGGTCACCCCCTTTTTCTCCTACGCTCCAAGGAATAAAGACCTATTCCTATAAAGACCGATTTCAAGTGAAGGGACCATAATGAAGTGTGGACCAATGAGAAATTATTTTTGTATCTAACCTAGTTTAACCTTCTAATATACGTATATATTGCACTGAGAAAACTGCGCATCTCTACGGTAAAATTATCTATCCCATTATGTATGGAATCCTATACCAAGCATTGCTGCAATAATTTACCTCTAATAAAATCCACCACTTAAAAAAAATTTTGTTACCTGATACAGCACATGGAAAACAATAGGTTGGTTCATTGACATTTTGTATATTTTCCTTTTATAAAAAGAAGAGCACTACTGAAATATTAAACTGTCAATTGTTAAGTCATTGATTACTGAATACAAGAACACAAAAACACAAGAATGGGCGGCACAGTAGTGTAGCGGTTAGCGTCCACTATTACAGCACCAGTGATCGGGGTTCAACTCCTGCCGCTGTCTGTAAGGAGTTTGTACGTTCTCCCCGTGTCTGTGTGGGTTTCCTCCGGATGCTCCAGTTTCCTCCCACATTCCAAAGACATACAGGTTAGTAGGTTAACATGGGTGTAATTGGGCGGCGCGGGCTCATTGGCTCAGAAGGGCCTGTTACCGTGCTGTATAAATAAAGTTTTTAAAAAATAGCAGCAAGAGTAGGCCTTTCAGCCCCTCAAGCCTGGCCCATCTTTCAATATCATCCTGGCTAATCTATGATGGCCTCAGCT
Source organism: Pristis pectinata (assembly GCF_009764475.1). Taxonomy (NCBI): domain Eukaryota; kingdom Metazoa; phylum Chordata; class Chondrichthyes; order Rhinopristiformes; family Pristidae; genus Pristis; species Pristis pectinata. The sequence continues at coordinate 58,095,313 of NC_067413.1, forward strand.
CCCCTTCTATGCCTGTTCCCATAACCTTCAAGCCCTCAATCTTTCAAACATTTATCTATCTCCACCCTCAATATATCTTATGATCCAGCCTCCACTGCCCTCAGGGTCAGAGAATTCCAGAGATTCACTACCCTCTAAGTTTTTTTTAAATTTTATTTTATTTGCAGCGTGGTAACAGGCCCTTCCGGCCCAACGAGTCCGCGCCGCCCATTTTTTAAACCCAAATTAACCTACCCGTATGTCTTTGGAATGTGGGAGGAAACTGGAGCTCCTGGACGAAACCCACGCAGACACGGGAGAACGTATAAACTCCTTACAGACAGCGAACGGGAATTGAACCCTGATTGCCGGCGCTGTAATAGCGTCACGCAGTTATTGATCAACTTGGGCTCAGGACAAGATGCTAGAAGGGCAAAAGAGAAAACTAAATACATCATGCATAATTACCTATGAAAAGGAAAGTCATGTGAAATTTTATCAGACTATTTGATTATATGGTTTGTTTTTAACACATAGAAATTGGATCATATAGCAGTTTATTTTTAAGAGCCTAGGATATTCTTTATTATCCACTTATGTGAGATGGGCACCACTGGTGAGACCAGCATTTATTGTTCCTCCATATTTACTCTTGAGAAGGTTATGATGTGCTGCCTTCTCAAATGACTACAGTCCATCTGGGAAAGATACTTCTCTGGTGTGTTGGGTAAGGAGTACCAGAATTCAGATCCAGTGATGATGAAGAACCAATGATATAGTATGTGACCTGGAAGGAAACTCAAGGGTGATGGTGTTCCCATGCACCGCTGCTCTTTTCCTTGTTGCCAGAGGCCACACATTTGGGAGAAGCTGTCAAAGTTTCCATGACAGGTAACTAAAGTGATTTTTGCATTTTGATATTTTTGTGTGCAGATTACAAAAATACAATCATTCTACAAGAATTTCAAAGTTAGCAAAATTCAGCCCAGGACTTCCAATTGAGACATTGTCCATACCAGTCAATATTTAGCATTCATCGTGCACAAATAGTAAGGGTCCCCATTGTGCAGCATACATTTGGATCCTTGGATGTGAAACTGAGTCACAAGTTTTTCTTTTTTATAGAAACTGTTGGCCTCATTGGGCTCTGCAATTTAAAGACTGTGGGTTAGTGGGTTAACCTATTTCCATTATCTGTCACAGAGTACTCTCGAAGCTGACTGGAAGTCCTGATTCCATCCATCCTCCCAATTCCTCCATCTCCATTACATTTGATTTAATGATGAGACATTCCACACCAGTGTTTCTGAAATATCTTCCTTCTCCCTGAACCATGGTTTCCCCTGTCCTGTAGTTAATAGAGCCTTTGACCATATTTCTTCTATTTCCTGCACCTCTGCTCTCATCCCTCTCCACCTGGACACTGGATAGAGCAAGAGCAGAGTTCCTCCAGTCCTTAACCTTCCACCCCACTAGCCTCTGCAGTTAATGGACCATCTTTGCAATTTCCACCAGCTCCAACAAGATTCTTCCAGCAGACACGTACTCCCCTCCTCTATCAGCAATTTGAAGGGATCACTCTCTTTACGACTCCCTGGTCCACTCTCACATCCCCAGCTACAACTCTCCAGCCTAAGGCATTTTCCCATGAAACTGCAGAAGATGCAATACTCGTCCTTTCACTCTTCCATTCCCACCATCCAGGCAGTGACTCACTTGCACTTCTTCCAATCTAATGCACCATATTTGGTGTTCACAATGTGACCCCCCTATCTTGGAGAAACCAAACACAGATTGGGCGATTGTTATGCTGAATGCCTGTGTTCAAGCAGCAGGAATGACCCTTCCAGTTTACTGCCACTTTAATTCACCATCCCACTCCCACTCTAACCTTTCTGTTCCTGTACTCTTACAACAAGGCCCAATGTAATCTTCAGGAATAAAATCTCATATCCATCTGGGCACATTGCAGCCTTTGGAACAGAACATGGAATTCTCCAACTTCAGGTAACTCATTCTTTCTCACTCAACTCTGTCAGAATTGGCCATTTCTGTCAGTCATCATTTTACCTCAGTTTTTTTCTGTTTGTATAGTCTGGCCTGCTGGGCATGTTCCAGAGCCTTGCCATTAACAGCACATAAAGAAGCACAACATACTCTTAACTGCTCATTTGGCCCAACCCTCACAGAGACATTCCTTTTATTCTACCCATCCCTAATTCACATTCTCTGCTACTTAAAACTGACTTGTTTCTCTCTTGTGCAGTTCTGATGAAATGTCCAGGACCTGAAATGTCACATGTTTCACTTTCTATGCATGCAGCCTGACCTACTGAGCGTTTCCAGCATTTTCTGCTTTTTATTTCAGGTTTCCAGCGTCTGCAGTTTTTGATTTTCATTTAATGGTGATTCAGTGGGTTACTGTAATGTCAGACTGTAACTCCTGGTGAGGTGTATACTGCCTTTACTCTGCTCATCACCTCTATGCCATGGATGCTTCTGTAGTCGGTGCTTAGTCACAGTCAGAATCATAGAGTCACAGAGTCCTAAAGCACAGAAACAGGCTCTTTACCCCACTGAGTCCATCCCAACCATCGTATAGTCTTTTGCACAAATCTTACACTAATCCTATTTTTTAATTCTCACCACAACCTATCAACTCTAAGTTGTGAGCAACTTAGAGTGGCCAATCTGCACACATTTAGGATGTGGTATTGGTATTGGTTTATTATAGTCACTTGTACTGAGGTACAGTGAAAAAGTGGTCTTGCATACTGTTCATACAGATTAATTCATTACACAGTGCATTGAGGTAGTACAGGGTAAAAACAATAACAGAATACAAAGTAAAATGTCACAACTACAGAGAAAGTGTGGTGTAGGTAGACAATAAGGTGCAAGGTCATAAGGTAGATTGTGAGATCTCATCGTATAGGGGAACTATTCAATAGTCTTATCACAGTAGGATAGAAGCTGTCCTTGAGCCTGGTGGTATGTTCCCTCAGGCTCCTGTATCTTTTAGAGAAACAAGAGACTGCAGATGCTGGAATCTAGATGAAAAACACGATGATGCTGATGGGACACTGGATAGAGGACTTCCAATTGTATCCTGTATCTTCTGCCTGATGGGAGAGGGGAGAAGAGAGAATGACCCAGTTGGGTGGGGTCCTTGATTCTGCTGGCTGCTTCACCAAGGCAGCGAGAGGTATAGACAGAGTCCATGGAGGGGAGGCTGGTTTCTGTGATGTGCTGAGCTGCGTCCACAACTCTCTGCAGCTTCTTGCGGTCCTGGGCAGAGCAGTTGCTGTACCAAGCCGTGGTGAATCCAGATAGGATGCTTTCTATGATGCATCAATAGAAGTTGGTGAGTGTCAAAGGGGACAAACCAAATTTCTTTAGCTTCCTGAGGAAGTAGAAGCGCTGGTGAGCTTTCTTGGCCTTGGCCTGGTTACAGGCTATTGGTGATGTTCAGTCCTAGGAACTTGAAGCTCTCAACCCTCTTGACCTCAGCACCGTTGATGTAGACAGGTGCATGTACACTGCCCCCTTTCCTGAAGTCAATGACCAGCTGTTTTGTTTTGCTGACATTGAGGGAAAGGTTGTTGTCATGACACCATGTCACTAAGCTCTCTATCTCCTTCCTGTACTCCAACTCATCGCTGTTTGAGATACGGCCTACAACAGTGGTATCATCTGCAAACTTGTAGATGGAGTTAGAGCAGGATCTGGCCACGCAGTCATGAGTGTATAGGGAGTAGAGGGCTGAGAATGCAGCCTTGTGGGGCACCAGTGTTGACAATAATCGTGCTGAAGGTATTGCTGCCTATCCTCACTGATTGCAGTCTGTTGGTCAGGAAGTCAAGGAACCAGTTGCAGAGGGAGGTGTTGAGTCCCAGGCCTTGGAGTTTGGTGATGAGTTTGTTTGGAATTGTAATATTGAAGGCGGAGCTGTAGTCAATAAACAATACTCTAACATAGGTGTCTTTACACTCTAGGTGCTCCAGAGATGAGTGTAGGGTCAGGGAGATGGCGTCCACTGTAGACCTGTTTCGGCAGTAGGTGAATTGCAGTGGGTTGAGGATTTACAGGAGGCTGAAGTTAATGCATGCCATGACCAGCCTCTCAAAGCACTTCATGATGGTGGATGTCAGAGCCACTGGTCGGTAGTCATTAAGGCATGTTACCTTGTTTTTCTTCAGTACCGGGATGATAGTGGTCTTCTTAAAACAGACGGGAACCTCAGATTGCAGCAGAGGTTAAATATGTCTGCAAATATTCCCACCAGCTGATCAGCATAATATCTGAGCACACGGCCAGGGACACCATCCAGGCCAGATGCTTTCCTCAGGTTCACTCTCTAGAAGACTGATCTTACGTCCTTGATGGTGACCACAGATTCAGTTGCATTGGAGGCTGTTGGGTTGGGTGGCGACAAACCAATCCCCTTCTGTTCAAAACATGCATAGATTACATTAAGCTCATCAGGAAGGGACGCACTGCTGTTGACTATGCTGCCTGACTTCATTTTGTAGCCCAGTATAGCATGTAAGCCCTGCCACAATTGGCAGCTGGTTTGGGACTCTATTTTGAACCGGTATTGTCTCTTGGCATTCCTGATATCTTTCCGGAGATGGTATCTCGATTTCTTGAAAAGGTCAGGGTCATTTGATTGGAATGCAGCAATCCTCAACTTCAGTAAGGAGTGGATCTCCCAGTTCATCCACGTTTCTGGCTTGGGAACACCTGGATTGTCCTCTTTGGTACACAGTACTCAACACACTGCTGATAAAGGCTGTGATGGTGGTGATGTACTCATCAAGGCTGGCAGCTGAGTCTTTGAACATGGACCAGTCCACTGACTCAAAGCAGTCACATAGAAGCTCATCTATTTCCTCAGACCAGCACTGCATGACTTCCTGTACTGGATCCTCCCATTTCAGTTTCTGTTTGTAAGTGGGAGGAAACCTGAGCACCCAGCACTGGGGTTAGGTTCGAACCCAAGTTGCTGGCACTATGAGGCAGCGGCTTTGCTAGCTGTGCCACTGTACCACCTTCTGGGTGAAGTTGAGCCAGACGTGAAATGGAATGGGATGCCCTTTACACATTAGCATGGCTGATATTTTCCAGAATATTATTTGCCTAGTATCCACTTCTACTAGTTCCAACATAAATTGGAGAAGAAAGTTCTTCATTTGTTCTACTGAGATTGTCAAGAAACTATCGCAGTTGAAATGGAGAACATCATGCTCATTTGTTGCTTTATACTTACCACTTAAAGAGACACACTACCAACATCAGGAAACTTAACCAAGGCTCCTCAAGTGTGTTTCAAAATCCACAGAGTGAGGTACAACTAAGAGCAAATGCCTCTTCCATGTTTAGTTGCTGAGTTATTCTTTCCATAACTCTGCCATTTGTTACATTACTGACAGAATTCCAGTACTGGAGGTCTCACTATGACCATGGCTGACCGCCCACCTGAGGTCGTCTACCTCAGGGTAAGGGGTAAAAACATGCAGGTAAGCAAAGAGTCTTCAGACTCACCACATCTTACCCAAATCTTTCTGATGAATGATGTCTTTGCAGGCTTAGGTTTTCAAAGACTGTCATCATAGAAATATAGAAAATGCTCTGGGGGATCTTTGTTCAACCTCTTATGTCTGGACTGTTCTCACTGTGGAGTTCAAGGTCACAGAGTCAAAGAGAAATATAGCATAAAAGCAGACCCTTTTGCCCACTGAGTTCACACCAACAACCAGACACCCATTTTAACACTAATCTTACCTTAACTCATTTTAATCTCCCCACATTATCATCAACTACCCCAGGTTCTAACATTCACAAACACACTAGGGGCAATTATCAGTGGCTAATTAACTTACCACCCTACACATTTTTGGCTTGAGGGAGGAAACCAGAGCACACGGAGAAAACCCATGCTCCCACATGGAGAACAGACAAACTCCACACAGACAGCACCTGAGGCAACCTAGGTCACTGGAGCTGTAAGGCAACAGCTCTACTCGTTGTGCCACTTTGCCTCCCTTGACTCTCAGCTGCCTCACCACCCAGCGTTTACAAGTGGCTGCAGTAGATCTCTGCCATGTTTCTCTGTTTACTGTTCACTGCTGTATCTGAGAAATCACCCAGGTTTCCTAATCCCATTGGAATGATTTCATCTCCTTGGATTTCAGGGAGGAACAGACGGCATCTCCGGCACTTGGCATCACATAGAGATTTGCCAGCATTGCTGGGTTTCCTATACGCACAAGCAGCAACCAACTGCACTTCATAATTTGGGCCTTTCACTAACAAGAAATATTCCCACTAACTGCTCCTTGTTGACCGTGAAGGAAGTTCCTTCTGGTGAATGCCATGAGGTCAGGAAGTCCTTTAACTTGAGGGAGACTGCACTGCAGACATTTTCATTAGCCAGTATTATCCTAAGGCTACAGTACTATCTTCTCTTCTCCTGGTTACTCTGACCAATGCACTGTCCAACTACAGCAGCTGAATATGGAAACAATAAGAGCACAAGACCAGGTAAGTAGTGGAAAACCCCATGATAAGACATTTATTTATTAGTCACATGTACATTGAAAAAAACAGTGAAATGCATCTTTTTGTGTTACTGAGAACGTGCTGGGGGGCAGCCCACAAGTGTTGCCACTCTTCCGGCACCAACATAGCACAGCTCCTAACCGGTACGTCTTTGGAATGTGGGAGGAAACTGGAGCACCCGGAGGAAATCCACACAGACACATAGGGAGAACATACAAACTCCTTACAGACGGCAGCGGAAATTGAAGCTGGGTCGCTGGCGCTGTCATAGTGTTATGCTAACCATTACACTAATGTGCCACCCATGAGACTGTATCAATACAAGGACATCTTGCAGTGCATTCAAAAGAGAGGTGAAGACGTTGTTGACTGCTGCATGCTGCACAACCTTGCCAAGAGAGCAGCTAATGTCAGAGGTGGAGCAGCAATGAGACCCAGATTTTGTAAAACGTCAGGAACAAGAGGACCCAGAGGAAGAAGGCTCGCAGGGGAGCCTTCCCAGCACTCAGGCGAGCAAAGGAGTGGCTATATGTGATATAAGAGAGTCTCTAAAAGAGATGATTTTGAAAAGAAGCCTGCAAAATAAAATTCTCCAATGCAAACAGCAATCCCTTCCTCACTCCAATCTTTAACAACAGTGTACAACAGCAACCAGTCACTAGACACAAGATAATTTCTCACATTCCCCTTTGCAGAGACACCATCTCTGACCCTAATGCATGAACAAGTATAACCCTGAGCCATTTACTGAAATGGCACTTTACCTCTGTTTTAGTTGTGGCTATTTCACCCTGACTTCTCTTGTGAGGACATGAAATTTACTTCTGCATTGCATGAATGAGTAAGGATTCTTACCTCCTGTCAAGCTCTCTTTAGAGTGATCCTAACAGGTCACATGTGTGCCCCCAACACCCCCCAAGCATCCACCACCCAGGACCAAGATACACAGGCCCTCTCCTGTCATTTATCTCACTGATGAGAGAGTTTGGTCTCTTTCGCTAAATCTAGGGGCTCTCTCCCTCTCCTCTGCAGCTTTCTCCATGGCAGCCTTAATGTGAGGATTCCTCAATGCTGAATGATTTTGGATTTAATTGGCTTGATGCCTCAGCCCCTCAATGTATCACCTATTCACTGAATGACAATCTGATCAATGCGTTGTTTACCCTCACTTGCAGTGGCTCCAAAGCTGATTAGCCACCATCAACGCTGAGCAGCAGTTCAGCATTCAGGATCTCAGTTGGCATTTAAACTAGCAGAGTGCAAAGGTCTGTTATTTAAGCAAAGGTGCCACTCATCAGGAAATACAGAGAAATTATTTGAAGCAATTGAAACTATGGGATGAGAGAATCCATTGTAATACTGCATTCAATGCTGATGGACTTGCACAGAAAGATTGAGGGGATCTTATTGCATCATTTGGGCTGTTCCAGCTTATTGCTAGTGTTAGGGTGTAGTGTGAAGTGTGGAGAATCACTTTATTTGGATTGGTGTTCATGATTTAGCTGGTTACTTACGTAAAATGGCTCTCTGAAGTAGAATCTTATTACCTATGTAGTCAATGCCTTCTTTTGCACTGTGTTGGGAGATGAAGCTTGAGGTATTCTGTTGGGATTTCTCCCAGTAACCCAGCTCTAATTGCTCCTGCTGTTCTTCAGCCTGTGCCTCATGTCTCTCAGCTCTGGGTCTGCATGCTGCTCTTCCTCTGCCACCAGCTGCTGTCTACACACTGAAGTTTGTGCTCAATACAAGAGGTCATGGCTTTAAAGTAATGGGGGGGAAGTTCAAGGGAGATATCAGAGGAAGGTTTTCTACCCAGAGAGTGGTTGGTGCATGGAATGCACTGCCTGGGGGGTGGTGGAGGCAACTACATTGGTCAAATTCAAGACATTGCTAGATGAGCATATGGAGGAAATTAAAATGGGGGGAAGGGTTTAGATAGGTTTTAGGTAAGGTTTAAAGGTCGGCACAACATTGTGGGCTGAAGGGCCTGTATTGTGCTGTACTTTCTATGATTCTATGATGATATAATTAAAGCAACAATAATGAAGTTTCCACACTGGCCAGAATCCTACAGCAGGCTGGTACTTATGTGACTCTTGCTGTGGTGGTGCTCAGGAGCTGTAGTTGGACTGCAAATCAGCATCAGGAGCCAGGGAAGCAAAACAAATCCCTTGTTTTGCACTATCCATCCATCAGGCAGAGCTGGGTGATGGGAAGTGTCTGGCAATTCTATCTACCTAAGGATGAATGCACCAAGTGTGCTTCCCAGAAACTTGGCATTCACCATCAGGAAAATCTACAGATGACCACAGCTACCTGAACAATGATAGAGTGGTTATCCTTCCTGTTGATAACAACGTCTATGTTATTATTTTGAGGCTATTTTCACACAACAGCAGGTAGTGAAGTTAGGATGAATGAGTATGAAATACTGGATGGAATACACAAAGTAAAAGAAGAAGTATTAAGGGAACCTTTGAAAATTGATAACTTGCCAAATGCAGATGAAATATATCCTGAAGAGTTAAAAAAAGGAAGCATGGGAGGAAAGTGCAGAGACTCTGAATCCAACTTTTCAGCCCTCACTGGGTACACGAATGATGCCAGGGCATTGGAGGACTGAAAATGCTGCAAAATTACTTGAGAACAAAGGAAAGGATAAACCAAATAATTAGTCAGTCAGTTTAACTTTGCTGTGTAGCAAATTATTGGAATCCATGAACTTTCATTCAGAAAAGCATGGTTTACTGAGGGATAGTCAGCATGAATTTGTTAAGGGAAGATAATGTCTGAGTAACAATTGAATTTTTTGATGAGGTAATAAGGTGACTAAGGAGGGCTGTGCATTTGATGTACCTACATGGATTTTAGTAAGGTGCATGACAAGGTGCTAAATGGCTGGCTGGTGAAAAAAAAACGTATGATATCCAAATTGGATTCCAAACTTCCATAGAGTAATAGATTTTTTTGTTCTAACATAATGAAGGCTGTTACCAATGGGGTTCCACATGGCTCAGCAGTTAGTCCCCTGCTTTTTGTAATATATTGATTCAGACCTAACCATAAGGCACATGATGAAGATGAGTGCAGATGACACAAGCGTTTTCTGTATGGTTGACAGTGAGAAGGAAAGTTTTGAACTGCAGGAAGATGGAGATGGTGTGGACAATTGGGCAGAAAACTGGCAAATGGAACTTCATCCAGAGAAGTATCAGGTAATGCAATGTGCAACAAGGCTAGGGAATTTATGAAAAAATGGAAAGATACTAAGTGGTGTGGAGGAACAAAGTGATCTTGGAACGTGTCCATAAATAGCAAATGGCAATAATTCAGGTCAATAAGATGACTGAAAAGGCATACAAGAAGCTTTGCTTTATTAGCTGAGGCATAGAATATAAAATCAGGGAATTACGCTCACACAGATTACAACTCTAGATCGACCACAGCTTGAGTGCATTACACAGTTCTAGTCACGACATTACAGGAAAGAAGTGATTGCACTAGAAAGGGTGCAAAGCAGATTTGCAAGGATGTTGCCAGAACTAGAAAATTGTAACTCTGAGGAAAGATCAGATAAGTTAAGATTGTTTTCTTTGCAAGACAGGACCCTGGAGGAAAACTTAATTGAAGTGTATAAATTATGACAGGCTGGATAGAATACCAAGGAAGGACGTATTTCCCTTATATGAAGGGTGAAAATCCTAAAGGTGCAGATTTAAAATATTTGGTAGGAGGGGTAGAGGGGAGATGAGGAAAGATTTTTTTTACCCAGAGGGTGGACCAGGCATGAAACCTGAAAAGGCAATGGAGGCAGAAATCCTTGTCACATTTAAAAAGTACTTGGATGTGAACTTGAAGAGCTGTGACCCACAGGGCTACGGACCCAGTTTTCGAAGGTGGGATAATGGTGCGCCAAATGGCCTATTTCTGTGCCATAGATTTTCTATAATTTCTTTCCATCCTATGACCCAGTTTGTTTAACTGTCATCAAAGTTTCTAGATGCACACCAGTAAACATAAGCAACTCCAGCAAGGCGATCTACTCCCTGATGGCAACAGAATGCTACTGGTTGTCAGTTCTCTGCTCTTGCAGAACTACAAAATGCTCCCCAGTGACATCAAGCAGAACTCTGATTGAAGCGGCCTGAGACTCCACGGTACCACAAAGACTTTGGATGGATCCACCAAGGCCTCTATGGCATCAGGAAGCAGTTTCATTAGCCACTGACCCATAGGAGAGTCAGCAACAGCTGGCACAGTGGTGTGAACAACCACCAGACTGGAAATGATGCACTGCATTACTTCCTGGGAGAGGTGGAAGATGCATTTCCCCATCCTTAATAAAATCTCTTGCATGCTGTCATGCTGCAGAGAACACTGACAAAGAACTTAACAGGGTCCAAGTTGAGTTTATTGTAAAAATAGCAAGTACTTTGAGGTTTAGATACAATGAAAAACATGCTTGCAGCAGCACCACAGGCGTGTAGATTCAGACAACACATAGAACATAAATTAGACACAAATTGTGCAAAAGTATACAAGACAGTGGAGAAAAAGACTGCAAAACAAGACATTAGTGCAAAAACAAAACTAGAAACAAGTCCATGGTAGTGCAAGAGGTGGTTTGTAGTGTTCTATTGCTGAGGTTGGATTAGGGCTGTGCAGGTCAGTTCAAGAACATGGAGACACAAAAGGCTGCAGATGCTGGAATCTGGAGCAACCATATGAAAAGTCTCAACCTGAAACATCGACTATCCATTTCCCTCCAGACTGTATATGCTGCCTGACTCGCTGAGTTCCTCCAGCTTTTTGTGTCTTGGTTCAAGACACAAAAAGTTCCTGAATCTGGTAGTTTGGGACTTCAGGCTTCTATACCTCCTGTGATGGTAGCGGCAAGGAGAGGGCATGGCCCGGATGGTGAGGATCCTTGATGATAGATGCAGCCTCTTGAGTTCCTGTGCATTAGCATTGCTGGACTGGATGATGCATCCAGTCAGCTGCTGCCTCTGCTCAAACCACGTTACACGCATCTGGGGGTGTTAGAGATTGCTATATTGTTAATTTTTTGTTCTTTGCATCCAAAAGATAATTTTTTGTTACTATTTTCCTGTCTTCCTATTCTTGGTTGCTCACTAACAAGTGTCCATTTCAATAGCTTGTTAATGAATCAGAAGACATGAATTGATGGAGAAAAACATTAAAGATTTGCTTGTTTACTTGCAGAACCATTTTTGTATTAGTTGCCCAAAAAGCATATGTGGTGCATTTGTAGGATCTAAGTAAATTACACAATTATTAATATGTTCTAAATAGCATTACTGATGCATTATCCCCATCATTTTCCTCCATCTCTACCTCATCTTCCTGGCCTGAATTGCCCACATGGATTCTGTCTTTCAAATGTTGGTCTTCCAGCAGCTCCAAGCCTCCCTGGTGAGCATTGTATGGAGCCCAACATCTTGTAAACATTCTGGAAACTCTTGGAAATCCTTCTGGTTTAAAAATTTCCTCCATCCTATCATGGTTTCAAATAGATGTATCTGTAGATTGAAGCTCCCATTGAGACAGGTCAGAACAACATGAGTTAAACTTTTATTTGTATTCTCAAAATATTTTATTCTACATGTAAGTGGTTAATTTTCAAAGCTGTACACAAAGTTCTTTTAATAGAAAAAACAACAGGAGCCAGTCTGTTTATCTGTTTGATTTCCCTCAAGGTATGAATTCTTTTAGGCTCACAAAATAATCATTTGAAGTGTAATTAGTTGATCATCCCAGTAGTCACCACTATTTAGAATTCCAAACAGCTTGTGGCACTATAACAATTCCATTGTCCCTCAGGAGTACCAATATGGCACCTACTTAGCTGAAATATTGCTTTATTTAATTCACAGAGGATGAGATATTTCTTTTAGTTTTTATTATTGGGATGTGTTTGTCACTAGCTTCACTAGTATTTATCATCCATCCTTAGTTGCCCAACATTAATGGAAGTTTTGTTAGTACTCTTTAAAAGGCAGTTTGGAGTCAACTGTTCTAATATAGGACTGGATTCATCTAAAGGTCAGATAAGGTAAGGATGGCAGATTTTATTCTCCAAAAGAAATTGGCAAACTAGTTTGATTTCGATCATAATCCAACAAACTTTACTGATACCAGTTTTTATTTAGCCAGAGACTTTCAATAGAATTCAAATTTTGAACTTGTGTTCTCTGGAGTTTTAGTCCAGCCACTGAATAACCTCTAATAACAATACAATTACCATACTTGTTTTCAGTGAAGGCTCATTTATTGCACATTTCACGAACCAGAGCTCTCAAGTAACCAACTCTTCAGTGGAAGTACCTGGGCCAAAATTAGGGGACTACAAGGAGCACCCTGGGGCGCCACTGATGGAATGCCCACACCAACACTAGGACAGCATGGATGGGTACCCTGGAGGACATCAAGCTACCATTGAGGGAGGGCCCAGCATTACAAGTCATTGCTGACCTTTTATCTCAGCACCATTTCCCTGCACACATCTCATATCCCTTGATTTCCTTAATATTTAATAATGTATTAATCTCTATTATTATCTATCAACAGGTGTTTGGATCTATGCCTGTTGTTTTAATTATTGCATCTTACTTTGGAGATTATGGATCATTCATAGAGCCACAGTAGAACTGTATTTCAGGAAGTCTCAAGCTATTCTTACATTCTGATCACTGTAAACGTTTCTTACTCAGTAGAATAGTGAGATTGCAAAATGGCTATAGGAAGTAGTGTCATGCACCTACAACCCAACAGTTTCAGTGCAGGGCTAAATCTTAATCCTCACTCTGCATACTGTGCCAACCTAACAAAACTAAAAATTCTGAATTACCCAATTCTTCACATTTTGTGGGATGTTTCTTAAAAGGTTAGCAACAGTCACAGATTTATCATTTGATTTGGACTTGATGAAACAACATGTCAAAAATTCTTATCATGGCAAACACTATAAGTACTATGGATGCAAATTGTAGCCCATTAGGATATCTGGAATTGCAAATTAAGCAAGTGGTATTTAGTTGTTCTTTCAAAACAAGTCATAGTTGAAGTAATTCTGGACACTTTATAAAGTTTCTGAAATAATTACACAAAATAAGTAGGTACAGCCATGTAATTTACAAAGATCAGCACGAGCCTTCATTTATGACACGCCAAACAAACACAATCCTTGAAGTTGTTTCATTTAGGCTCAGTTATCATCCTAAACCAATAGAGACATTCCCTTCTGTGCCAATATGTTGAATGAGAAACTTTTTTTTCGGCAACTAGTACCTCGTGGTGCAGAATAGAAAATGTTTTAAAACTCAGCAGGTCAGGCAGCATCTATGGAAAGAGAAAAAGTTAATGTGTCAAGTCTGAAACCTTTCATCAGAACTGAAAAAGAGGAGTACCTCAAATTGTTGGCAATTGAATACTAACTTCCCCTGTACAGTTAATTCATCTAAAAAATCAAAGGAGAGAAATATCGAAGCACCTCTGACTTGACCTGAAGCTATCCTTGCTGAATAACGACTTCCAGTTGGCACTGAACCAGCTTGTCTGCAACCACATGATTAGACTGTTCTCAAGGTGCATCTCCTGCTGAAAGTGCTGAATGATCACCAGTACCTCCCAGCTTATGTATAAGATCACAGGTACTTGGTGTACCATCTCTTCTGGTGTTTTTTGCACTGTTCTTTCAAAGAAAAACCTTTGTTAAGTCTTTGTTAAGACTTTGTTAAGTCTTTGTTAAGTCTCCTCAGTCACCATTTAATGTTCTTTTTTGAAAAACCTAGGAGTTTTACATTTTTTCTTGAATTGGTCATATTCTGTTTCAACGTTCACCTTTTCCCATCCATAGATGCATAGCTCACACTTGTCACAGAGAAATTCAGATTTACCATTTGATTATGGATATGGACAGAATGAAACCTTATGTTAAAACATATGTCATAGCAAATACTGCAAATACTATGGAGGTAAATTGTGGTCCATCAAAATATCTGGAATTGCAAATGAAGTGAACAAGAGCTCCTCCTCAATTTGTACATATCTCACTTTTGCCTCTATTAATGCCTTTAGTGCAATAGATTGTTCGTTCTACATCATTGTTTCTCCAAGTCCAAACTGAGATTCACCATATTGTTAAGTTACTGTTTCCTTAAAATCCTAGATCTTGTGTGTCAATGACTTTAAGTTTTATCAGCACAACTTCTTAAATTCTCCCCTGAACCACCATCCCTTTTATTATTACATCTCAGAGTTCCTTCACCATATTTGATAGATGAATGAGAAATTTAATCAGATATTGAGCAAATCTCAACAAACCTTGGATTCCTGCCTCACTGCAAATGTTGAACATCTACAAACCTGCCTTAACTTGCACCGGCTCCACACACAGTCCTTGGTCTGTAGCAAGGAAATTATTACCACAGAAGTTTTATTTTACTTTTATTTTTACTCCATGCTCACTGAACCTTGGAACAAATACACCGAAATGTTTTTGTTTCTTTCAGCTTTTCTCCAAAACATGCAGCCATAAAACCAATAATAATGACTTTTATTCACCAAAGTTCTTCCAAAAACTGTGGATTTTCCCTTGAAAAACAACTTGCTGATCCCAAAAGACCAATGCTTCTATCCTCATGGCACTCTAATTATTTTGCAGTCATGCAGCCCCTAGCCCATTTACTGCATGGCCATGGATGGCCTTCCACAAGGCGACATGGGCACATGCCATCAGAATGTCTTTTTCACTGTTTCCAAGTGTCTCTGATCATACTTAATGTAAAAATAATTAAGTTAAAATATAAAAAACAGTTTGAAAAAGTTAAAAAAATAAATTTATTTGAAAACACATGAAACTGCTACTAATAAATGCTATAAATGTACATTGAAATTAAAAAAATCATTAAAATCTACCTAATGAAAGAATGGGTTTGTGTTAGGAGCGGCAATTATACCTGGCATAAAGCTGAGATGCGAATCCTATGTACTCTCAGCTCAGCACCAAACAGAATGCCTCTGGTCTTCAGGGAATGAACAAGAGGTCACATTCATCTGACCTCCAGCACATTCCCAGTACACAAGCAGAGAAGTCTGGCACACATTGCCACATGCACTGCATCTAGATACCGGTTCTCCATGCTCCATAGACCTGTTGGCTAGCTGTAGGCAAATTCTGGCCCATTGCATTTGGGCATTCATGTCTTTTTGAAATCACAGATAATTTGCCTAAGCCTAATTTAAGTGAAAGCACTCATCATCCAAGCCATAAGCACTGACCTCAACAATAACAAAACGATTGTTCTGTCTTCCATATCAATTGTTTAGGCTATCTGTTTATGCGCAGATGATTCTTTTCAGTGAGATTTCTGTACTTGTTATGTATCTTACCAAAAACAAGAAATAATTATTTTCTTTGGAGCTCATGACTTTCTCCACAGTTCCAATACTCTCAAGATTCAAGATTTCTTTAGCCCCAGTTTGAAGCATTTTTCTCTCATCCCTTGGGTTTACGTGTTGCTCTAGAATTTTGTCCTGTTGACCCTTTATCTACTTAAAGTTGAACTATGTTTTTGATTGCATGGCAAATCTCATCTGTTTTCTCTGAGGTCATGTTAGTTCCTCAAAGATTTTTCTTTCATATCTTCAAGTTTAAAATTCCAAACACTGTCTCTGAATATTTGTTCCAACATAATTGCATGGAACTCACACCCCTTCAGCAAGGTTTGGCAGTGCTGTTCTGTAATGATCGTACATCTCAACAGGATCTTGCTTTCTTTTGAATTTATGCCTCTCAAAAGGAATATTCCTTCGCAGCTGGCAGAATGGAGAAAATCTCTTCTGCACAGGTACCATCTTTTATTTAGCCCCTTTTCATCCTAGACACTCCAAGTGGAATATAAATGTCATTCCTACCCCTCCCACAATAGAAACTATTGCCATCTAGAATTGTCGTGTCTTCTGATCCAGTTTCATTGTCACAATATGCTGTGTCATGCTAACTTATTCTCCAGTTTTCTGCAACATCTCCATCATATATTTCAAGAGCTTATAGTAGTGGGAGAGTACTTCTGAAGCCATCATACACATGGTAAAGTTTTCAAATAACTTTTAAACAACACTTGCACCTCCAAGATGACCATCAAAATAAAGTAAAAGTTGCCTCAGTAATGATTCTGCTTTAATTATAAGCACCATCAAAATTTTTTTGCAAAAAATTGATTTAAAATAAAATAACTATATAAAACTCAAGGAGACAAGAATATTATAGGTCCCCATGTTTGCTTACTTCATAGAGGCACACCCAAGAAATCAAAAAAACCTCCGGAACAATGAGAAGCCTTCAAAGTTGCCTCCTTTTAATGTCTACATTTGCAGAGAAATGAAGACATATCTTTATTGGTTTCATATATTGAGCAGTATAGGTCAGAAAAAGATGCATCTTGCCGGCTCTGTCATTCAATAGTAGGATACACAAGATCCAATTTTAACAGTGACGCATGATACTAAAACTAAAAGATAAATAATTTCCCTAAATGAACATAATAAGAACACTAACCCTTATGCTTATCTAACAATCTCTTGAGCTTGTCCAATGTATCAGCCTCCACCACCACCCCAGGCAGCGCATTCCATGCACCAACCACTCTCTGGATGAAAAACCTCCCTCTGACATCACCCTTGAACTTCCCACCCAATACCTTAAAGCCACGTCATCTTGTTTTGAGCATTGGCGCACTGGGAAAGAGGCGCTGGCTGTCCACTCTATCTATTCCTCTCAATATCTTGTATACCTCTATCATGTCTCCCTTCATCCTCCTTCTCTACAATGAGAACAGCCCTAGCTCCTTTAATCTCTCCCCATAATCCATACTCTCCAATCCAGGCAGCATCCTGGTAGATCCCCTCTGCACCCTTTCCAACGCCTCCACATCCTTCCGATAATGAGGTAACCAGAACTGGACACAGTACTCTAAGTGTGGCCTAACCAGAGTTTTGTAAAGCTGCATCATCACTTCACGGCTCTTAAACTCGATCCCCCGACTTCTGAAAGCTAACATCCCATAAGCTTTCTTAACTACCCTATCCACCTGCGAGGTAACTTTCAGTGATCTATGGATATGAACCCCCAGATCCCCCTGCTCCTCTACACTGTCCAGAATCCTGCCATTTACCTTGTACTCCGCCTTGGAGTTTGTCCTTCCAAAGTGTACCACCTCATACTTCTCTGGATTGAACTCCATCTGCCACTTCTCAGCCCAGCTCTGCATCCTATCAATATCCCTCTGCAAGCTTCTACAGCCCTCCAAACTATCCAGAACACCACCGATCTTTGTGTCATCTGCAAACTTGCTAACCCACCCTTCCACCCCCTCATCTAAGTTGTTAATAAATATCACAAAAAGCAGAGGTCCCAGAAGCAACCCCTGCAGGACACCACTAGTCACAGCCCTCCAATCTGAATGCATTCCCTCCACCACAACCCTCTGCTTTCTACAAGCAAGCCAATTCTGAATCCACAAAGCCAAGCTTCCCCGGATCCCTTGGCCTCTGACCTTCTGAAGAAGCCTACCATGCGGAACCTTGTCAAACATCTTACTAAAATCCATGTAGACCACATCCACTGCACTACCCTCATCAATCTTCCTGGTCACCTCCTCAAAGAAGCCTATCAGGCTTGTGAGGCAAGATCTTCCCTTCACAAAACCATGCTGGCTGTCCCTAATCAGTCCATGTTTCTCCAAGTGCTTATAGATCCTGTCTCTTAGGATGCTTTCCAACAGCTTACCCCCCACAGACATAAGGCTCACGGGTCTGTAATTCTCTGGACTATCCCTACTACCTTTTTTGAATAAGGGGACAACATTCGCCTCCCTCCAATCCTCTGGCACCATCCTCGTTGACAACGAGGACTCAAAGATCCTAACCAACGGTTCAGCAATCTCCTCCCTCACCTCACGAAGCAGCCTGGGGAATATTCCATCAGGCCCCGGGGACTTATCTGTCCTAATATTTTCTAACGACTCCATCCTCTCTCTTACTATCTACATACTCCAGAACATTACCCTCACCTACACTGCTCTCAGCATCAAGACCCCTCTCCTTGATGAATACTGAAGAGAAGTATTCATTGAGAACTTCACCCACTTCCACAGCTTCCAGGCACATCCTCCCACCTTTGTCTTTAATCAGACCTACCTTTACCCTAGCCATCCTTCTGCTCTTCACGTACGAGAAAAAAGCCTTGGGATTCTCTTTAACCCTGCTTGCCAAAGCCTTTTCATGTACCCTTCTCGCTCTCCTCAGCCCTTTCTTAAGCTCCTTTCTTAATATTCCTCACGAGCCCTGTCAGATCCTTGCTGCTTACACCTTATGTATGCTACCCTCTTCTTCCTAACTAGTTGTTCCACCTCTCTCGTCATCCACAGTTCCTTCACCCTATCATTCCTTCTCTGCCTCACCGAGACAAATTTATCCCTAACATCCTGCAAAAGATCCCTGAACATCGACCACATCTCCATAGTACATTTCCCTTCAAAAATGTCGCCCCAATTTACCCTCCCAAGTTCTCGCCTTACAGCTTCATAATTCGCCTTCCCCCAATTAAATATATTCCCATCCTCTTTGCTCCTATCCCTGTCTATGACACTTCTAAAGGTTATGGAGTAATGGTCACTGCCCCCCAAATGCTCACCCACCGATAGATCTGTCACCTGACCTGGTTCATTACCTAAAACTAGATCTAATATGGCATTCCCTCTAGTCAGCCTGTCAACATACTGCGTCAGGAATCCATCCTGGACACACTTAATAAACTCCGCCCCATCTAAACCCTTGGCACTAAGTAGGTGCCAATCAATATTTGGATAGTTGAAGTCTCCCATTATAATAACCCTGTTATTTTCGCACCTCTCCAAAAACTGCCTCCCAATCTGCTTCTCAGTATCCCTACTGCTACCAGGGGGGCCTATAGAATACTCCCAGAAGGATAACTGCCCCTTTCTTATTCCTAATTTCCACCCATATTGACTCTGGAGAGGATCCTTCTACATTATCCACCCTTTCTGCAGCTGTAACTGTGTCCCTGACCAGTATCTCCACCCCTCCTCCTCTTTTCCCCCTCTCCCTCTCCCTTTTAAAGCACTGAAAACAAAGAATATTCAGTATCCATTCCTGCCCCAATGTCAGCCATGTCTCTGTAATAGCCACGATATCATAGTCCCATGTACTTATCCAAGCTCTCAGTTCATCTCCCTTATTCCTGATGCTTCTCACATTCAAGTACATGCGCGTCAGCCCATCCACCTGACTACTTTTATAGCCTGTACTCTGCCTCTCCTTCCTCAAAGCCTCTCTACCTGTCAGATCTGACTTTTCCCCATCCCCTTCTTCCTCTGACCTACTCCTTTCGGTTCCCTTTCCCCTCGCAATCTAGTTTAAACCCTCCTGAACTACCCTAGCAAACCTGGCCGCAAGGATATTGGCCCCCCTCAAGTTCGGGTGTAACCCGTCCTCTCTGTAGAGGTCCCGCCTTCTCCTGAAGAGATCCCAATGATCCAAAAATCTAAAACCCTCCCTCTTGCACCAACATCTCAGCCACGCATTTATCTGCCATCTCCTCCTATTCCTGCCTTCACTATCGTGTGGTACTGGCAGCAATCTCGAGATCGCTACCCTCGAGGTCCTGTCCTTCAGCCTTCTGCCTAGCTCGCTAAACTCACTTTTCAGGACCTCATCCCTCTTCCCACCTATGTCGTTGGTACCATCATGAGCCACGACTTCTGGCTGTTCTCCATCCCGCTCTAGAATCCTCTGGACCCGATCAGTGACATCCCGGACCCTGGCACCTGGGAGGCAACATACCAGCCGGGATTCATGCTCACTGCCACAGAACCTCCTATCTGTTTCCCTGACCATCGAGTCCCCTATCACTACTGCCTTCCTCTTCTCCCTTCCCTTCTGAGCAGCAGGACTGGTCCCAGTGCCACAGAGCTGGCTACTGTTGCTAAGCCCCGCCAGGTCATCTCCCTCAACAGTCTCCAAAGTGGAAAACCTGTTATTGAGGGAACAGCCTCCGGGGTCCTCTCCACTATCTGACTGTTCGTTTTCTTTTTCCTTTTCCCTCCCCTGACAGTCACCATTCTATCTACTTCCTGGACTCTAGAAGTACCTGCTCTAAAAGGATGACCGTCTCCTGATGAACAGAATCTACAAAACTCTCCCCCTCCCTGATGCTGCGCAGTGTTTGAAGCTGCAACTCCAGTTCATCGATTTTGAGCCGAAGTTCCTCCAGCCTCAAGCACTTACTGCAGATGTGGCCATCGTGGACCGCAGCAAGGTCCATGAGTCCCCACATCAAGCAGCTGCAGCACACCACCATGTCCTCCATCTGAACTAATACCTTGCTTTTTCCTAGTTTTTCCACTTAAATATTTATCACGGATAACAGGTAACCTTACCTTTGCCTACCTACCAGCTACTCACCTGCTTTACCCCTTTACACTGAAGCCCCTTGAGCCAAAGCCCAGAACACTCTGCTCCCACTCACTCTGCTGCCCGCTCCGACGCTGCCTGCTGTATAGGCAGTTTGCTTTTTAAACTGCCCGCACCACGCCTGCGCAGTCCAGCCCCCACTCGACCACTAAAAACTTTTAAAACACATAAAAATACTAACCCTTAGTGTTTAAGTTAGAGTTCTAAGGAATTTAAGTTAGAGGGATATGTGGAAGGAAGGGGTTAAATAGTCATAGGTGTGGTTTGAAGGGTGGCACAACATGGTGGGCAGAAGGGCCTGTATTGTGCTGTATTGTTCTATGGTTCTACTATAAGTGTGAGGTGAAGCATTTTGAAAAGTCAAACCAGCATAGGATTTATACGAGGAATTGTAGGGCTCTAGGGAATATAATGGAACAGAGGGACCTAGGAGTGCAAGTGCATAATTCATTGAAAGTGGCATCACAGGTAGACAGGGTGGTGATAAAGGCATTTAGCACACTGGCCTTCATCAGTCAGGGCACTGAGTAGAGGAGTTGAGACATTATGTTGCAATTGTATAAGTCATCAGTGAGGCCACACTTGAAGTACTGTGTATAGTTTTGGTCACTTTGTTATAAGAAAGCTGTGGTTAAACTGGAAAGAGTGGAGAAAAGATTTACAAGGATGTTGCCAAGACTAGAGGGCCTGAGTTATAGGGAGATGTGGGCCAGGCTCGGTCTTTATTCCTTGGAATGTAGGAGAATGAGGGGCCACCTTATAGAAATGTTTAAAATTATGAGATGAATAGATAAGGTGAATGGTAACAGTCTTTTCCCCAGGATAAGAGAATCCAAAACTAGGGGACACAGGTTTAAGGTGAGAGGGGAAAGACTTGAGGGGCAACTTTTTCGCACAGAGGGTGGTCAGTATATAGAATGAGCTGCCAGAGGAAGTGGTTGAGGCAGGTACAATAATATCATTTAAGAAGACTTGGATAGGTACATGGAGGGGCAGGCCTGGAGGGATATGGGCTGAATGCAAAAAATTTGGACTAAGTAGGTGGGCACGGCGGTTGGCCTGGACTCGTTGGGCTGAAGGGCCTGTATCCATGCTGTATTGCTCTATGACTCTATTAGTAGATTAGTTCGATTTACTGGATATCCTGTGAATTATCGTTGCATATTGAAATATAAAGGAGATAAAACATACTAATAAGCCATTCAGTCCAAAGCCATTTGCCTCATATCCATTGAGATAATTCACCATATTTACCCACCTTTTTCAATAACTCTTTGAAGCTTTTCTTTCATCCGCATTCAATTTAGTCTGGAATATTGTAGTTTCTGTCTCATCCATTGTTCTTGGAACTGGTTTTCACACAAGCCTCAGGACTTTTCAAATCTGCAAACTCTAACACCTAGAAAGTCAAGGAAAATGAGAAAATGGGGATGTCTCCACCTTCAAGCCCTACTTCAAGATATTACCAACTTGCCGTTGGAATATATCACCAATATTTCATCATGATTGGTTTAAAATCCTGGAACCTCTTAGCTTGCTTTTCCTGTAGGAATATCTTCACCAGAAGGACTAGAATGTTTCAAGTAGGTACTTCAGCATCACCTTCTCAAAGGCAATTGGCTCTGAGAATTAAGTACAGAAGTTTCCAACAATGTCCTTATGCTTTCTTCTCTATATAATGGAATACCTCAAGCATAAACACATTTCATCTTATATCATTGTCTTAACCCACTAACTCCTTCATCAGTTTCTGTCTGCAGCAGCCTATCATCTGGTCCCAACATTTATGGCCCATACTCCCAAGTTTATTCCAAATTTATTCTTCCTCATTCCATCATCCAGCAAAAATGTAGATCTCCCCCTTGCACAATAATATAGAGTCATAGAGTGATATGACTCTATATTTCTGTATAACAGACTATTATACAGCACAGAAACAGGCCCTTTGGCCCAACTGGTCCATGCCGACCAAGAAGCCCCATCCAAGCTAGTCCTATTTGACAACGTTTGGCCCATAACCTTCTAAACCTTTCCAATCCATGTACCTGTCCAAATGTCTTTTAAAAGTTATTGTACCTGCCTCAACCACTTCCTCTGGCAGCTGATTCCACATAGATACTACCCTTTGTGTAAAAAAAATGCCCCCAATTCCTCTTAACTTTTTCGCCTCTCACCTTAAACCTATGCCCTCTAGTTCTTAATATCCCACATAGAGCGCATTCACCCTATATGGGATATCATCACGAAATATGAACCATTCTGAAAAACCATTTGTTAATCCTATTTCCTATTTTCCCCTCGAACCAACATTTAATGAATTTATTGTTGTGCAATTAATCCTCTATTATCCTTTATTTCTGATTTTTTGTTGCTCATTGTGTGAACTGATTCAGGCCATGTTATTTTCTTTTGGCCAATGATAACTTCAAGTAAATGTTTTCCTGGATTGTTGCCTGTTTGAACTGATGATGACAGGGGACCTGTGATGAAGATCATTGCTAATCGGTGGTTCTGTTTTTATTGTAAAAAGAGAAGGGCATATGATAAGCACATGTGGCTATTTTCCCTTGCAACTCTGTTATAAATACATGATGGTTGTCTCTTGTCAACATAGAAACATAGAAAAACTACAGCACAATTCAGGCCCTTCGGCCCACAAAGCTGTGCCGAACATGTCCCTACCCTAGAAATTACTAGGCTTACCCATAGCCCTCTATTTTACTCAGCTCCATGTACCTATCTAACAGTCTCTTGAAAGACCCTATTGTATCCGCCTCCACCACCATTTCCGGCAGCCCATTCCACGCACTCACCACTCTCTGAGTAAAAAACTTAGCCCTGACATCTCCTCTATCTCTACTCCCCAGCACCTTAAACCTATGTCCTCTTGTAGTCACCATTTCAGCCCTGGGGAAAAGCCTCTGACTATCTACCCTATCAATACCTCTCATCATCTTATACACCTCTATCAGGTCCCCCCTCATCCTCCATCTCTCCAAGAAGAAAAGGCAAAGTTCCCTCAGCCTGTTTTCATAAGGCATGCTCCGCATTCCAGGCAACATCCTTGTAAATCTCCTCTGCACCCTCTCTATGGCTTCCACATCTTTCCTGTAGCGAGGCGACCAGAACTGAACACAATACTCCAAGTGGGGTCTGACCAGGGACCTATATAGCTGCAACAATACCTCCCGGCTCCTAAATTCAATTCCTCAATTGATGAAGGATAATATACCATATGCCTTCTTAACCACAGAGTCAACCTGCGCAGCCGCTTTGAGTGTCCTATGGACTCGGACCCCGAGATCCCTCTGATTCTCCACACTGCCAAGAGTCCTACTATTAATACTATATTCCACCAACATATTTAACCTACCAAAATGAACCACTTCACACTTATCTGGGTTGAACTGCATCTGCCACTTCTCAGCCCAACTCTGCATCCTATCTATGTCCCTCTGTGACCTCTGACAGCCCTCCAAACTATCCACAACACCTCCAACCTTCGTGTCATCCGCAAACTTATAACCCACCCCTCCACTTCCTCATCCAGGTCATTTATAAAAATCACAAAGAGTAAGGGTCCCAGTACAGATCCCTGAGGTGCACCACTGGTCACCGACCTCCACTCAGAATACGACCCTTCAACAACCACTCTTTGCCTTCTGTGGGCCAGCCAGTTCTGGATCCACATTTCAATGTCCCCTTGGATCCCATGTCTCCTCACCTTCTCCATAAGCCTTGCATGGGGTACCTTATCAAATGCCTTGCTGAAATCCATATACACTACATCTACTACTCTCCCTTCATCGATATGCTTAGTCACATCCTCAAAAAATTCAATCAGGCTCGTAAGGCAGGACCTGCCCTTGACAAAGCCATGATGACTATTCCTAATCATATTATACCTCTCCAAGTGTTCATAAATCCTGCCTCTCAGGATCTTCTCCATCAGCTTACCAGCCACTGAGGTAAGACTCACTGGTCTATAATTCCCTGGGCTATCCCTACTCCCCTTCTTGAATAAGGGAACAACATCCGTAACCCTCCAATCTTCCGGAACCTGTCCCGTCTCCATTGACGATGCAAAGATCATCGTCAGAGGCTCCGAAATCTCCTCCCTTGCTTCCCACAGCAATCCGGTCCTGGCAACTTATCTAACTTGATGCTTTCCAAAAGCTTCAGCACCACTTCTTTTCTAATATCTACATGTTCAAGCTTTTCAGGCCACTGTGTGTCCCCACTACAATCCCCCAGATCTTTTCCCGTGGTGAATACTGACGTAAAGTATTCATTAAGTACCTCCGCTATTTCTTCCGGATCCATTCACACTTTCCCACTGCTGCACTTGATAGGCCCTATCCTTTCTCATCTCATCTTCTTACTCTTCACATACTTGTAGAACGCCTTGGGGTTTTCCTTAATCCTGCCCGCCAAGGCCTTCTCATGGCCCCTTCTGGCTCTCCTAATCTCTTTCTCAAGTTCCTTCCTTTTAGCCTTGTACTCTTCCAGATCTCTAACATTACCTAGCTCTCTGTACCTTTTGTATGCTTTTCTTTTCCTTTTGACTAGATTTATTATAGCCTTCGTACACCACGGTTCCTATATCCTCTCGTGACTCCCCTGTCTCATCGGAACATGTCTATGCAGAACTCCACACAAATACCCCTTGAATATTTGCCACATATCTTCCGTACTTTTCCCAGAGAACATCTGTTCCCAATTTAATCTTCCAATTTACTGCCTGAGAGCCTCATAATTCCCTTTACTCCAAATAAACGCCTTTCTAGCCTGTCTGTTCCTATCTCTCTCTAGTGCTAATGTAAAGGAGATAGAATTATGATCACTATCACCAAAATGTTCACCCACTGAGAGATCTGACACCTGACCAGGTTCATTTCCCAATATCAAATCAAGCACAGCCTCTCCTTTTGTAGGTCTATCTACATACTGTGTCAAGAACCCTCCCTGAACACACCTAACAAACTCCACCCCATCTAAACCCCTCACTGTCTGGAGATACCAATCGATGTTTGGGCAATTAAAATCCCCCATCACAACAACTCTGTTATTCTCACACCTTTCTAGGATCTGTTTCCCTATCTCCTCCTCAATAACCCTGTCACTATTGGGCGGTCTATAAAAAACACCCAGTAAAGTTATCAACCTCTTCCTGTTCCTAACCTCCACCCACAGAGACTCCGTAGACAATCCCTCCACAACGTCTACCTTTTCCGCAGCCGTGACACTATCTCTGATCAACGGTGCCACTCCCCCACCTCTTTTGCCTCCCTCCCTGTCCTTCCTGAAACATCTAAAACCCGGCACTTGAATCAACTATTCCAGCCCCAGAGCCATCCAAGTCTCCGTAATGACCACCACATCATAGCTCCAAGTATTGATCCAAGCTCTAAGCTCATCTGCCTTGTTCACAACACTCCTTGCATTAAAATAGACACATCTCATGCCTGTCTGAACACTTCCCTTCTCTGTCACCTGCCTATGGTACTTACTCCTAGCTTCCTCTATTTGAGATCCAAATACCTCTTCCCCAGTCTCTCCAGTACGGATCCCACCCCCCAACAATTCTAGTTTAAAATCTCCCCAGTAGCCTTAACAAACCTCCCCGCCAGTATGTTCGTCCCCCTGGGATCCAAGTGCAACCCGTCCTCTTTGAACAGGTCATACCTGCCCCAAAAGAGGCCCCAATGAACCAGAAAACGGAATCCCTGCTCCTTACTCCAATCCCTCAACCACACATTTAACCTCCTCCTCATTCTGTTCCTATATCCACTGTCGCTTAGCACAGGCAGTAATCGGGAAATTACTACCTTTGAGGTCCTGCTTCTCAACTTCCTTCCTAATTCTCTATAGTCTCTTTTCAAGACCTCATTCCTTTCCCTACCTATGTCGTTGGTACCAATATGTACCACGACCTTTGGCTGTTCTCCCTCCCCCTTCAGGATATCTTGGACGTGATCTGAAACATCCCGGACCCTGACACCTGGGAGGCAAACTACCTTCTGAGTTTCTTTCCTGCGTCCACAGAATCGCTTGTCTGCCCACCCAACTATAGAGTCCCCTGTCACTAGTGCCCTCCTCACTCCTTCCCTACCCATCTGAGCCACAGGGCCGGGCTCTGTGCCAGAGACACTGCCACTGTTGCTTCCCCCAGGTCGGCTGTCTCCTCCAACAGTACTCAAACAGGAGTACTTATTGTCAAGGACTACAGCCACAGGTTGTAGGGAAGATAGTACTAAATACTACACTTCGTTTATACACATTATTTGACAGTCAATTCAATCTGTTCCAGTTTATCAAACCATCCTCTTCTCACTTAATCGTTATACACCTTCACATATGTCCCCTCAAGTTCTTGTAGCAGTCTGTGCCTATCTAAATTGTCCTGTCCTTTCATAAATTTAAACAATTCTGTAGTCCC
Source organism: Pristis pectinata (assembly GCF_009764475.1). Taxonomy (NCBI): domain Eukaryota; kingdom Metazoa; phylum Chordata; class Chondrichthyes; order Rhinopristiformes; family Pristidae; genus Pristis; species Pristis pectinata. The sequence goes on from NC_067413.1 coordinate 58,122,806, forward strand.
TATAATCTGCATTGCTCTAATGGGAAATACTCCATTTCTCATAAGAGGAGGCATGCTACTGAATTTGTATTGCTCCACTCTTCAATGGTTTGATGTTTTCATAGTGTGGAGCTGAATGCTGAACAAATATTCAACAGAGATATTTCTATGATTTAACACTCTTTTGACTCTCAGTAGCTCTTGGCTTTTACAATCAATAGGAGCTAAATCGGTAAGTCTCTAAGAACAATAATCAGCATCACAACCTGAAGATGAGTTTGTGCCCATTCAACAATTCAAGAAGAATATCAAATTTTTACTGTGTCCTTACTAAAATAATTTTGACATCCAGCCAGGTGAAACACTTTTTTTTTATTTTAAAAATATACTTTATTCATAATAATATACACAGGTAATATGAATAGTACTTGTCCTTCTCTACATTCATTGTACCATCAAATCAATATGTTTCCTTACAATATGTCCTTAAACAACATAAAGTGTTTGAGACATTGTTACACAAGTACCCAGTCCCTCAGTGTCCACTGGGGCATGACCCTAGATAGTGGTCCTTCCCAACAGAGCCTTTGCAGTGGCCACATCAAGCATCAATGCAACCTTCCTGAACTCCGGAACGTGCCAGTTGGCAGCATTCGCTGATGGGCATCTCCTTACACTGGAAGACAAACAAGTTTCAGGCAGACCCAGTGCATCTTTCGCCCAGTTAATGATCTTCCAGCAGCAGTTGATGTTTGTCTCAGTATGTTAACCACACTGCTGTCTACCTGGTTGGTGAGCAGGGCACCTCCTTTCATGAGTGGCTAGCTAGTCTGTGATCTTTAAAGCTAGCCTCCACCTCTTAAATAACAGGTGTATTCTGACCACAGCAGGCAGTGGAACTCACTGAGGAGGTGATTGTGACTTGTCAAAAGTCTCAGGGTATAACATGGGAGAGAGTGGGCTCCAAGATATTACAGTGACACAGTGGAGGTCTTGGCAAAGGAGATGGACAGGAAGAGAGATGAATTGTATCTAACAATGGACCAAGTGACCATCCAGATACACTCTTGGAATGCAAAGGGGATAAATGCCTTGAAAATATGGATATAGTTCAATGACTTCACCTGTGAGGTCAAGGTCAGTGAATGCCTTTTCAAATATTACATCTCACTCACCACACTATTTGCTGTAGACACTTCACCCTTTTGTTCCCTTTGTGATCAAAGCCCATCATTTAGCCCTTAACACAATTTAGCTCCATGTTATTTAACTAGCTAATTTATTAAATAAAATGTTTATTCTTACGGTACAATATGTTCAGCCCTAAATATCATCCTTTCCAATATAGTTTGTTCTATAATAAGATAAAAAAACACATATCTATAACTTTAAAGAATCATCTGAAAGTTTCAACATGATTAGATATGTCTACATTCAATGTATCCCATCCCCATCAACCAATTTTCTCGACCAATCAAATATCTATTTTGCATATGCTTCGCTACACCCTCATAGACTGAGCATTGCCACAAACTTCAAAGCTTCAACGACTGCATGAAATGACTTGTGGGCAACTGAAAATGATGGTATGCTCAAAGTGTATCCTCCTTTTCACATCTCATCCGACAAGCCTTTCTGACATACAAGCTGCAATTGGTATAAGCATACTATTACTTACCCCCTCCCCATACCACAACTTTATCATTGTGCTTTCAAGGGTAAGGTAGTTAGGAGAAAGTGAAGACATATTATTCCCTGATGTAATAGTTGCAGCCACAGCTCAGATATGGACACTGTGAGTAAGTTAGAGGATAGATTATGGTGGGATCTGCACTAGTGCACAGGATCACACCAGCTTTCTCCCACTGGGAGAACTGCATTAGCTATGTCCATATTTTTTATCAAGGTCAATGGAGAGTGAAAACAGTTTGCAGCTAACTGCAAATTCTGTCCAATTGTGACTCTTTTTTAACACCATTTTCTTTTGTGTTCTCGTTCCTAGTGGATTCATCACAGCTGAATATTTTATAATCCCCAGATCTCGAAAAGATTGAAAGAAAGGCTTTCTGTCTTGCTTCACTATACAGTTATTTTCTATCCTCAATTTTCTCAAGCAATGCATTTTTTGTGAAGAATATAGATATTATTTTCTTGACATATTTTTGGGAAGAGGAGCCTTTAGTTTACTATAGTTATCGTCTCTCTTATATTCCCCTTACCATGATTAAGCTCATTTTTAAACCTGACAATAGTTTTGGCTCCATGTTATTCAACTGGTTTAATTTGTTTAATAATCTGAAGTGTTTCTTCTTAAAGTGCAATATCTTCGTCTGTAAAATTCATCCTTTCCAAAGATCCATATTAGAATAATTAAGAAAAATATAACCAGATTCTTACTGTAACATCTGAAACTTTCAACACCATATGTTCAACAGAAGATTGGGAGAAGAGACAAAATGGGCAGTCAATTCCTCATCACCCATCTTACTCCATGATACAATGTTAAATGTATTTACTTTTCCTTTAACAGAACACTTTTGGTAAATAGACCCATGATTGAAATGAATAGTGAAAGTGTAAATTGTATTGTTTTTCTTAACAATGCCTATACAGTGATAAACACATTACTATATTTGATTAACAACTTAATCCATCTTTCATCATGGGAACAACTGAAAGACGTAGTCCTTATGAATCAGTCTTGAACTGAGAATAAGCTACATTTGAGTTCAACAAGTACAACAGTGACCTTGTAAGGTCCACATGAAGACTTGCAAACCAGCAATATCTAACACAGTTGTGTGATGGATACTGCACGTATAAACAGTGCTGAAAGATTGAGGTTCTAATGCTGTATATCTAATGTAGTTTTATTTGCTACAGGCATCTTTTCCAGTGTTTGAAGGATTCATAGCACCACAGCATGAAACACCTAAAGCCTATCAGTTAATAGTTTTTCAGTGGGAATTCTTAAAAACAACCAATTCCATGGACGTTCCATATGTAGAAATGAGAATGTTTATCAGATTCTCTTATGCCTGAGATAGACCTCTGCAACAGTAAACATTTAACTCCATGTTAAATGCCATCTGACTGGACTCTTTATAAATACCTTAATAAATTGTTTCTGTTTTGCAGGGACATCTGTTTGCAATTAATCAAATAACTGATTGCTCTTCCTTACTGATATTTATCACCCCAGTCATAGCAGTAATTTAAAGTGGAAAATCATAAGTTTATTGCATAAAGTGCAGCTAAATGCTTTTCATTATCATAGCAGCAGAATATAAGTATTAATTTAAGAAGGAATGATTTTTGGCAAAAATACAATTATAGTAACATCTTGCTATTGTGGATACATTGGGTAGTATTCAAACGCTTAACATATAGAATAATTTGTTAGCTTTGTATATTTCCACACTTAAAACCAGCATACTCTCACCCTATTTAGCTTATGTGTCCAATTACACTTTGAAATATAGTTGGAATTTAACTCCTGCAGCTTATTAAAGTAGCTTCCCACTGCTTAACCAAGTAGAAACATCCTTTCTGTTAAGTCAGTTATCTGGAACTGAATAGGAAGAATTCCTACTCACACTGACAGGTCAATTCCTCTAGACTCCAGCAATGAACAAAGTTTGGAAAATTCTTGTGCCATCTGATTTTGCACTGATTTGCTGAATGCATCATATTTCATTGGAATTCCAGCACAGAACACGCATTGGTCAACCAGGAAATCTTGGTATCCCTCGCAGACGACTTGTTGTATAAGGTAGTTGTTAAAAGGCTGTAGCCAAGTTGGACAATGTAGAGTGTGTGCATTGTATTGTGAAGAACAATTAACCCATGGCCACTGGCTACTGCGCAGGATACATATGAAATTTGGGCTTCCACATTATCACGATATCAGCTTCCAGGCAACACTAATTGTACTGTTTATTGCCCTAACAAATATCCCTGTGGTCCATTTTCATGAGAGACTAAAACAGTTGAAGTAGTGAGAGAAGTAACAGGAGCAAGGTCTTCTCTTCCCCAATCCCACCCCTTTGGCTTCCAAGTCAATAGTTAACCATCAGTGGGAGGAAATTGCCACATAAGGGTCAGTGCTGGACAAAAGGCTACGATGACAAAGCACTCTATGAAGTTGAATGACCTCATAATTTTGGTCAATGTCAGCGAAGGCATCATCAAATAACAAGTGCAGCAGTTTCTCACATGCTACTCCACACTATACAACCCATCAGGCACCGAACAACAATTCCTTATCAGTCAGAAAGTAAGAATTATTACCTTGTGTTCATGACTCTATGGTCGCTGTTATGGCTACATCATATGGCAGATTTCCATCACCATCTCCAGGAGAAGTGGAGTTTCCATTGATACTGCTACTCATTCAGTTGTACATATGACAACTTCTCCCTGAAGGCAGGCTGTTGACATGTTCCCCTGAGACGTGGGTGATGAGCTACCTTCTTGAACTGCTGCAGATGGTGTGGTGAAGAACCTGTCAACTTTGTTGTGAGGAAGGGAGTTCTATAATTTTCCCCAGACGATCATGAATGGATGGTGATATGTTTCCATATCAGAATGTGTGAGATGGAAGCCCTTGCTCCTTTCCTCCTCCAGCTTCTTCTGGCAAGTTGAAGAAGTGCTGTTGAAGAATCCTTGGCAAGTTATTGAAGTACATTCTCTTGATGGCATGAAACAGCATCTCTGCAAAGGCCACCTCTTGACCCTTCCATCTCACACATTCTGATATGGAAACATATCACCATCCCTTCATGGTTGTCTGGTTAAAATCGTAGAACTCCCTTCCTCACAACAGTGTTGACAATTCTTCATCACACCATCTGCAGCAGTTCGAGAAGGTAGCTCATCACCCACTTCTCAGGGCCTATTAGGGATGGGCTATTAATGCCAGCCTTATATGTAGCACCCTCATCCTGCAAGTAAGTAACAAAATATATTATTGTTTGATTGATTGATTTCAATTGTAAGTAATGCCATTAGGTGGCAGTTTCATGTAAACAACATTTCCTAAAAAGAAAATCCTTTTTACTCTAAATAATCATAATTCCTCCAACTGCATATTTTCCTCTATGATTAAATTCAATTTACTTTCACACTTTTTAATCTCTTCATGCTCCAGTCAATCACTGACAAATTTTGCAGAAGGTTCCAAACCAGATATTATACCTTCAATTTATAATGGACCTAACTCAGTTTTGGCAAATATCTAGATGACTGGAGAGCACCGTAACCAATATAATAACAGTACATATCCTGAACAGCCTGAAACAGGCAGAAACAATATTGACAATTTCTCATCTGAAGAACAGGTAAATAAGAATTTATCTACTTTGATTGGAAGGGCAGAGAATAATTTAAATGGTGAGTGATTGGGAAATGTTAATGACCTGGATGTCCTTGCACACCAGTCACTGAAAGCAAACATGGAAGTGCAATAAGAAGCCAAAGGTATATTGGCCTTTATTGCAAGAGGTTCTAAGTACAGAAGCAGAGATGCCTTATTACAGTTCTACATTGCTGGACCACTACATGCAGTTTTGATCTCTTTACCTAAGAAAGGATATACTTACCATAGAGAGAGTGCAGTGAGGATTCACCAGACTGATTCCTGAGATGGAAGGACAGTCATATGAGGAGTATTTGGATCAAATAGAGTTTATAAGAATGAGTGAGGATCTCATTGAAATGTACAGATTTCTGACAGGGATAGACAGCTGAATGCAGAGAAGATACGTCCCTGAATTGAGAGGTCTAGAACAAGGAGCCACAGTCTCAGGCTAAGGGATAAAAGATTTAGGCCTGAGGTGAGAATAATTTTCTTCAGTGAAAGGGTGGTGAATGTGTGGAAGTCTCAACCACAGAAAGCAGCAGAGGCTGTCATTGAATATATTTGAGGAGATAAATAAATTTCTAGACATAAAAAGGGATTGGGGAGAATATGGGAGAGCTGTGAAGGTTTAGAGAGGGAACATCAGAGTCCAGACTTCGGTAGCTGAAGACACAGAGGTCAATGACGGCATAATTGAATTCTGGGATGATCAAGAGAGCAAATAACTTTGAGATGTAGGGCTGAGGGGACTATACACAGAAAGGGGAATGAGGCCACAGAGGAACTAGTGAAAAAATAATGATAAGTGTAAGAAACAATGTAGGTCAGCATTGGAAACAATGTAGGTCAGCAAGCACATGGCTGATGAGTGAACATAATGTAAGTGGTGACAAGGGCTGTAGGGTTTTGGATGACTTCAAGCTTACAAATATGAACATTAGCACACTCCTAGCCAGACATTCATATCAGTTTGTGTGTGTGTGAGAGAGAGACAGAGACAGAGAGAGACAGAGAGACAGAGAGAGACAGAGACAGAGAGAGGTTACCTTTCCTCATCCTAACTTGTAAATCTACTTAAAAATTAAGCTGCATTCTGAAAGCAATCTTTGGATAGGGAGGGAAGAAGGAAGCAATTTAAGGAGAGAGCAAAGATATATCCACCCTCAATGGAAATGAGCACATAAAGGGCTGACTATGAGCTCACTGGAATATATACCCTTCTTCCCTTAGTTTCTCCTTTTTTCCAGCACACTATGTGTTCAACCCAGCAATATTCATTCAAAAGATTAGAAACAGATGCATAAGAAATGCAAGAGACAACAGAGGCAAAAGGGAAACACAAAGAACAACAAGCTTGTGACATTTGTCTCAAATAAGTTATTTCTTAAGAATTTCCAGAACAGTGCATGTTTCACAATTTGCCATGTTTGCTTTTCCCAATGTAGCAAAATTCTCTAGTTGCAAATTCTATGCCCTTTCCAAAAGATAGAACATTGCTGGAAGCAAAAAAATAACTTCACTTGTAGGACTGAAAGGTAACAATATTTGTAGTATTAAAGTAATGAAAACATTTCTGGGTTTGGGTTCTAACCATGCACAAATGCTAAATATAAACACTTATCACTGTTTATGTGCAGACAGACTAACCTGCCATGTCTTTATGGACTGGAAATTCTACTATTAGATAGCATTCTCTTCAAATTTCCGATTTTGTTGAATGTTGCTGAAAGGACACATTGACTTAAGTTATACCACAACCACTTAGTACAACAGATCATATTGCTTCCATATTATACATCATCTTGATTACAGCTCACAGCACTCTACAGTAGTGGTACAGAGGTCATATAAGCTTACAGTTTCAAATGTTTTCTATTCACACTTCTTAACTTTGTGCTATGGTGTTTCTGTTCACAACTGAGCAATATCTGTTACCTATTCCTGAATGATATCAAAGTCTTGACCTAAGCTTGGTACCTTAAGTTGTACATCATGTACAATGAGCCTTTGTGAATTATTGCATTTGCTATTTTTATGGTATAATGTAGAAGCAAAGCCTGTTTAGTAAATGCAGCTTACATGAAACTTCAAGCCACAAAGAACAATTTCACTTTTTCCAATGGTATGTTTGTTATGTTTTGCGAAATTTCAAAATTTATCAGAGTGAATTGCTAGCTGTTATTACTTTCATGTTTGTATCAAATGAATAACTGATTATGTTGTTCAGAATGTAATCAATATTCGATCATCCTTAAACTCTCTATTTAGTTTTTCTTTAAGGCTTAATCTCTACTATTCCCAAATACTTTTCCTAGAATTGCAACTGCATACTTGCATAGTTTAATGAGAATAAGAAACCGAATTTCCCATGTAAAACATAGAGTCATACAATACAAAAACAGGTCATTTGACCCAACAAGTCCACAAGTATCCATCTGTACTAATCCTTTACTAATCCCACTTTATTCTCCCCACATTCCCATCAACTCTTCCCAGATTTTAACACTCATCTACACACTGAGGGCAATTTACAATGGCCATTTAATCTACCAACCAGTGTGTCTTTGAGATGTGCACCGAAACTCATGGGATTACAGGGAAAATGTGCATACTCCACACAGACAGCATAGAAGGTCAGAATTGAACCTGGGTCACTGGAGCTGTGAAGCAGCAGCTCTAAATGCTACATCACTGTACACTGTGTACTTCTTGATAATAAAGTTAATTCACCTGTTAATTAGAATGTGGCTAAGACAAATATTTAACCTGCACCGAGTACAAGATGTTTCCCACATATGGAAGTTCGTTTTGTTAGTAGTTACAACACGTAATCTGATTGGAATCTGTTAGTAGTCTTTCATTCAAAGACCTGAGGATTTTCCATTGAAGAACATAGTATGTGTTGTATGCACGTATTATCCAGTCCAGGATTCACATGGTTATAGGAAAAAACAGCAGAATTGTTGGAAAAGAATTTGTTGTTAAAATCACAATGGATAATAGTGCTCGCTGTTAATCAGAGTAAATAATCCAAGAAATTCAAGATTGGAGCAGATCCACTTGTAAATAATGTGAATTATCTAACATTTCCTGTAAGAGTTGAACTCCTCTACCATTTAGACTGCAGGAAAAGGTCATTCATCTTCATCTTCCCCAATTACCCTTTAAACATTCTTTGCCAGTACAATAGCAATTCTGCTACTGATTTCAATGATGGACAATCAACCTCATTGACATGGAAGATTGGTTATTATGTTTATAGGTTCCTATTCTAGGCTTAATCTCATCTCATACTTAGAATATAGCTTTGGTGTCCTTGTTTGGACCAAAGCTGTAATGAAGCCTAGGGCTAAGTGATCAAAGAGAAACCCAAACTAAGCAGTGAAAGTAAATACCGATACAAGGTAAGGCTTAAAAAGATTAAAAGCTTTTTGGTAATTCCAAGAAATTTTCTTGTATGTTTCTTCACTTCATAGTTTATCAAACATCAGGTAATATTAACAAAAGACAAACCTTTAGTTTTGCTCTACTTATTCTCGATACATTGGAGTACAAGTCAATGGATCTGTGAATTCCTTTGTTATCCTAATTTTACTGAGTGTGAAAGAATCCCATGTGGCATATGTAAATAAGTTCAGGCCCTTGATATTATTTAGAGAACTTTGAAGACCAGAGGACCTGAGCATCCAAACCTCTGGGCCACTGAAACAGAAGCAGATTCAAATATCACAACTATATTGGGCAGGATGGTGATGCAGCTGGGTGGCGAGCTGGCATAGCTATAAGCCTCACAACTCCAATAATCCAGGTTCAATCCTGACCTCTGGTGCTGCCTGTGTGGAGTTTATATGTTCCCCCTTTAACCACTTGGGCTTCCTCCAGATGCTACGGTTTCCTCCCATATCTGAAATGTGTGGATAATTGACCACTGTAAATTGCTCCTAATGTAGTAAATCATGACAGAATCAACAGGAATGTGGGAAGAATAGGTTACAGGGAAATAGTGGTGAAACGCTGTGTGAGCTGGCATTGATTTGATGGGCCAAATCATCTCCTGCTATGTCATAAGGAAATATAGGAAAATATGGACCATCGTGTGCTCTCCCAATAGTTTTCTGAAACAGATGAATACTGACAAAAAACATTTTCTGTTCAATTCCAGAAGTTCTACAATGAAGACATTTGGAATTGGCTATTTGATAACGTAAGCATAATAATGGTTAAAGAACAGTCTCCTGGTGCACAGACATGCCCAACACATCCCCAGTCTGAGCAAAATATATGAAGTTTAGTTTATTTGTTTCCTGTCTGTCATTTTACACATGATGCCCATGTTTTCTTTTATGAAATATACATGATTTCTTAGCACATTTACATTACATTTACTTATTTGTTACTTCTTCAAAACAAAACTGGCATACAGTAAGGTGCCACAAGGGGTAATGAAATAAGTAGCAAGATTAGGATAGAAATTCATGTGCACTGAATGCATAATATCATAGCATTACTTGCTGTACTCCTTCCATTGAATCTGAATCAATCAATCATTAACAAAAATTGCCAGCACATTGGAATGGTAAATTGGTAAATTGTTTTTTCATTGTCGCATGTACTGAGGTACAGTGAAAATCTTTGTTTTGCATGCCATCCACACAGACCATTCATCCATCCATCCATTCATCTGACTGCCATTTTCTATTTTTGAATAGCTTATGGGATCATTTATATCCATCTATGAGATGAAATAGGGGCTACAGGTTTGTATCTCATTCTAAAGGTGACACGTCCTGCATCACAATATTACTTCGATGAAGTGCCAGAATGGAATATGTTCAAAAGTCTTAAGCAGAACTTGAATTTTATCATTCAAGCAAAGACTCAATGGGTCATCTGGTCTCCTTCTATGCCATAAGGAAATATGAAAGCTAATATTGTATTAATGCTGCATTTTAACAACTAACTTTTAGTGTTATTGTTAGATCTGCAGATGATGTTGTCCAGAAGGTTCATTGGAAGTCAAGAATGAAGCACACGCCTTATGGTTACAGCCGTTCATCAAAGTGTAGGTCAGACAGTGTCAGCTTGTACCAGAAAACAAGGCAAGTAAAACGAAGTAACACAGAACTTGTCCTCATTCTCTTCCCTTATACTGCAAACTGCTCTAACTGGTTAGCTAAGGGAACCTTCTGATCACAGCCTGTGAAAAGGTACTGCCTGAGTTACACTTCAGTTTTACAGACCAAGAAACTACAGAAGTATGGAGCCAAATAGACTACAAGTTACTAGAAGTGTGCAGACAAACAGGTGATCATACAAACATATAAGTAAGCGTAAAGAAAGCTAAAACTGCAAAAAAGCACAAGAGAAACAACAATCTGGACCCTAATCCAACATTACAGAAGTAATTTTATAAAGTCAAACCTCATCTGCCAAGTGAATATATTGGGATTTAGGTTTACATTCCCCTCAGTTTTCCAATTAATGAAAAATTAGGAAGAAAGTACTCCCAAATTCCAGGTATAAATCCCTGCCAGTCAAACTTCCTTGGTGAGAGCATAATTCAGTAAAACCACCCCTGGGTTGCCATTATTGAAGAATAAAATCATCAAAATCTGTACCAAACACAAAGAATGCACTGCACAACATACATGCGACAAGGGTCGTGAAATAGGCACTGTATCCCATATGTGCACATCAGATGCTTGATGTCTGGAGAAACAAAGGACTGCAGATGCTGGAATCTAGATGAAGAACACTATGATGCTGGAGGAACTCACTCAGCAGGCCAGGCAGTCAATGTTTCGGGTCAGGACCTTTCTTCAGGACAAGGTAGGGAAAGGGGAAGCCCAATATATAGAAGGGAAAAGCAGAGCAGTGATAAGTAGACAACAGAGGGGAGGTGGGGTGAGCACAAGGTGGCGATAGGTAGATGCAAGTAAGAGATAGGTGTGGGGAAGGAGGGAGAGCAGATCCACTGGGGGATGGGTCAAAGGTAAAAAGGAAAGAAAGGGGGGGCAGAAAAAAGAGAGATAGGCCAGGAAAGGGAAGAAAAGAAGAAGCAAAGAAGCATGGTTGGGGGTGGCTGAGGGTGTGTGGGGTGGGTGGGGTTGTGGGGATTACTTAAAGTGGGAGAATTCAATGCTCATGCCATTAGACTACAAGGTTCCAAGACAGAAAATGAGGTGCTGTTCCTCCAGTTTGCGCTTGGAATTCTGCTGGCAGCAGAGGAGGCCGAGGACTGACATATCTGTGATAGTGTGGGAGGGGGAGCTGAAGTGACTGGCAACAGGGAGATGCAGATCACGGTTATGGACGGAGCGCAGATGTCCTTCGAAATGGTCACCCCGTCTGCGTTTGGTCTCCCCAATGTAGAGGAGGCCACACTTGAAGTACCGACTGCAGTAGATGATATCAAGGGAGGTGCAAGTAAATCTCTGTCTTACCTGAAAGGACTGTTTGGTTTGCTGGATGGAGGTGATGGAGGTGGTGTAGGGGCAGGTGTTGCACCTATGGTGGGGGCAGTGGAAATTTCTTGGGGTGGGAGCGAGATGGGTGGAGGGTGGGGGGGGGGGAGGAGTGAACTAGGGAGCCACAGAGAGCGCGGTCCCTGCGAAAGGCAGAAAGGGGTGGGGAGTGGAAGATATGCTGGTGGTGGGGTCCCGTTGGAGATGGCATAAGTGGCGGAGAATGATGTGTTGGGTACATAGGTTAGTAGGATGAAATGTGAGACCTGTTGGGTCTGGGAGGGGTGGGGATGAGAGCAGAGGTGTAAGAAATGGCAGAGATGCGGGTGCGAGCTCTCTCGACCACAGTAGGGGGGAAGCCACGGTTAGTAAAGAAGTTGGACTTCTCGGATGTCCTGGAGTGGAAAGCCTCATCATGGGAACTTTCCACCTGCCCCTACACCACCTCCATCACCTCTATCCAGGGATTCAAACAGTCATTTCAGGTGAGACAGAGATTCACCTGCACCTCCCTTAATATCATCTACTGCATTCGGTGCTCCAAGTGTGGCCTCCTTTACATTGGCGAGACCAAACGCAGATGAGGTGACCATTTTGCAGAACATCTGCGCTCCATCCATAACCGTGATCTCCATCTCCCCATTGCCAGTCACTTCAACTCCCCTTCCCACTCCATCACAGATATGTCAGTCCTCGGCCTCCTCCGCTGCCAGGAGAAGTCCAAGCGCAAACTGGAGGAACAGCACCTCATTTTCTGTCTTGGAACCTTGCAGCCTAATGGTATGAACATTGAGTAACTTTAAGTAATCCCCACAAACCCCCCCCCCCCCCCCCCCCCCCACACACACACACACACACACACACACACACACACACATCCTTACCCACACCCAACCATGCCTCTTCTTTTCTTATCTTTCCTAGCCTATCTCTCTTATTCCCACCCCCCCATTTTTTCTGCTTAACCTTGACCCATCCCCTGGTGGATCTGCTCTCCCCTTCCCTCCTGCACCTGCCTATCACTATCTCTTACCTGTGCCCACCACCTATCACCACCTTGTGCCCACCTGCCTCCCCTCTTTTGTCCACCTATCACTGCTCTGCTTCTTCCCTCTTACATATTGGGCTTCCCCTTTTCCTATCTTCAGTCCTGAATAAGGGTACTGACCTGAAGCGTTGACCACCTGCTTTTCTCCACAGATGTTACCTGTCCTGCTGAGTCCCTCCAGCATCATAGTGTTTTTCATGCTTGATGTCTGCTTCAGACATGATTCTACATGACACTGAAGGAACTTTTACCAACACAGCTGGACAACACACTTCTGGTAGAGAATGTGCACATCATGTAGGCTAGGGTATTGAATATTTAGGTGCCCATATATACCTATAAAAGGGCCATGATAACAATGAATTTCTAGGCCTGAGTTTTACCATCTTCACTGCATATGTCGAAGCTCTGATTTATCCCAATTGTTGTCCCGAGATATATAAAACTTCCCACTTTATTGAACATGCATGCCCAAAATATTTTGTGTCAAAATTCAAAAGGCTGAATGCAATCCTTATGCATAGAAATATCAAAGCGTCAATGTTTTGAGCTACTTAATTAAGTTAATCTAGATGTGCTTAATTTTCATTTTCTGGTATTTATATTTTTATTTAACTTTTTAGGACCTTTAACATTTTTAACCAAATATTTAACCAAATTTCAGTCTGCACAAAGATGGTGCAAAATATTTTTGCTGGGCTATTTTGACTAAACTTCATTCTGTTAATTAAATGTTTATTTGAGTGGTTACTGTCGATTCCCTTTTATTAGCATCAATAGGTTTGGTTTGAAAAAAAAATGGAAGATTTCCTGGGACTGGAATGATTTTGCAGGTCAATCATTCCAGTCCTAGGACTTCAATGAAGGAGTTTGTTATTGAATTGAATCATCATCAATAAACTTCTTTCCATCAATGTCAGAAGTGTTGGTGTTTGTTATTCCAAGCTCAGCTCCTAAGGTAAGTAAACAGCTTACATCTGCACATAACAAGACCTAGAAACTGGCACAGAGGTGCTACATTAGTACAGCTGTCTCACAGGTCCAGCAACCCGGGTTCACTTCTGACCTCCAGTGTTGTCTGTGCAGAGTTTGCATGTTATGACTGTTAGGATTTGCCCCAGGGGCTTCAGCTTCTTCTCACATCCGAAAGGAGTGCTGGTTGTTAGATCTATTAGTTAATGTTGATGTGAGAGAGAGTAGGTTAAAAGGGAAATAAATGAGGCGATTGGATTGATGGGATATCTCTGAGACCCAGCAGAGATTCAATGGGTTGAATGGCCTCCTTCTATGCCATGATGAAATGTGGGTTTTCAATGTCATTGAATGAAAGTGTGTGGATGACTGAGAACGAGAAAGTTGTGTGGTAAGAGCATCGGGGAGGGTTGATGGGCAGATGAGAGAGAATAGGTTATAGGGAAATAAGTGGGGGAATGAGATTGATGGGATTGCTCTGAGATGGACAATGGGCCCAATGGCCTTCTACTTGTAAGAAAATATGACAACAATCAGGCTGATAAGTGGCAAGATAAAAATCATATCTCAGAAGTGCCACATCATGATTATCTTCAACAAGAGGGAATCTAACCACATGTCCTTGACATTCAATGAAATTGCTATTGCCATATACCCCACCATCAACATCCTGGGGTCATTATTGATCATTAGCCCAACTGGATAGACACATAAACACTGTGATTACAAGAGGTGGTTAGAAGTTAGGTATTTTGTGATGGGTAATTCACCTGATGCCCCAAAGCTTTCCTAGTCAGTGTGGTGTGTAAATTGGAGGGGAACACACAGTTGGTGGTATTTCCATGAACCTGAAAGCCTTTGTTCCCAAATGAAATACCACCAACTGTGTGTTCCCCTCCAACTTACGCACCATACTGAGTAGGAAATATTTTAATGTCGATTCACCATCACCAGATCTAAATCGGAGAATTCCCCGCCCAAGAGCACTGTGGAAGTAGTTTCACTAGAATGACCACAGCAGTTCACAAAGGTGGCTCTCACCACGACCTTCCCTTGGACAACTAGGGATAGTCTTGCCAGTGACACGCAGGTCCAAAAAAACAATAATCGTAATTAAATAATATCTGTGTGCATTGTTACTATGTTCATTCATTTTTCATGTTGCATTTTCTGAAGTTTTTCACCGTTAATTAAGAAAATTTTATATTTCACCCACTGTCTTTAATTTAAATGATATTTCCAAAAATATATACAATTCCTTTAGTATTCAGCCTGCACAGCATTAGAACTGATTTTTACTGGCCTTTAAGTTAAAATAGAACCGTCTGTCATAAGCAAAATGAACCAGTTCTACAACATTGTTTAAATTTGAATTATTCCTCTTTCCAGACTGCAACTTGGTAAAAGGATCTGAAGTGCAGCTGTTTTTTCTCAACTACATAAGCACTGTAACAAAATATAAATGAACCGTCACTAAATCAAAACTAGTGAAATATAGCCCGATTTGTCAGTCGACATGTCACAGTTGGAAGCATTCTCATATTTAGGCTGTAATGCTTGGAGTTCAAGCTCAATTCCAGCACATATTCTGTCATGATACTTCAGTACAGTGATGATGAACTAGTATATTAATGGAACTGTCATCCTTTGGATGAGTTGTTTTGCTAGGACCCATCTGTATGATTTAGAGGGAAATTAAAAGTCCCAGTACATTACTGCAAGATGCAAAGGGAGTCCTCTTCAAGCCTTGGCCAACATTCCTCCTTCAAGCAACATTTCTGAAAATTGGTAAATATTCTGTATTCAATGTAGGATCTTTCTGTTTTTCACAGGAATACAATTATCACTGCATTTCGGTGTAATTACTTCATAGGGAAATTGTCTGAAGTGGTATTACAGCAGCAAGCTAGTGCTTGCATCAGTGTTTGCCAAAATCATTCTGAACCAATATCACACGTTTCCCAAAATTGACCCAAATTAGTAGAGAGAATCACACGTTGTTTGAACCACAGTTCAACATCAAACACTGGGGGAAGTGAGCAAATTGAAAGTAAAACGATGCAGAAAAATGGAAAAAGATTGAAAAGGCCAACACACAAGGATAAAAACCAGAAAATCCACAGCATGGAAGATGACAGAGAATTTGGATCTGCACTACCTATTGGAATCAAACATCTGCATGGAGTAATGAAAGTGGCAGAAATGAAATCCCCATTATTATCCAGATCTTAGGAAGGAAAAGAAGAAGACCCATGACAATATCACTCAGTTTAAACCAGTAGGTATTTACTGTAAAGCTGAAAGAAGATGAAAGTATCTCGAACACACAATAATGACAGACTAACAGCGTGTAAAGGAGATAAGATTCCACAACATGAACCAACCAAAATCAGAGAGACCCAGAGAAACAAAAGGCTACTATCTCGGGTTTCAGCAGGTTTGAGCAACATGATGAACCACAGTTGATCTCCGTAAACCACAAGACAGGGAGATAACAATGAAAACTGAAAGTGATTTTCCATTGAGAATTGTCCTCCAACTAGAATCAAAATAGACTTAATACAAATGTGCCCATGATGTTTTGATAAAGCAGTTGTTTGCTTTAAAGGTAGTAAAAATCACATCACCATTAATCCCCAAGGAAAAACAGTAAAGCACATCATAAGGTACCAGTCGGAGCGGAGATGAAACTGGAAATGAAACTCCAGGAGATGGGCAAAAAATACCCAAAGTCACAAGACATATTTACGAAGTGAACACAATTATGACGAGAGACATAGTTGAGTAAGGATATGTTTTGCCTCAAAAACCTGAATCAAACAATCAAAAAAGACCTTGAGTCTTCACCAGCTCCAAAAGAGCTCACATCAGCATTGGAGAAGGTCAAAGTTTCAGCACATGATGCCAAAGAAAAGCACTGAAATGTGAAGCTGCATGATGAATCTTCTCTGCTGAGAGTAAGCATAGAAACAACCTACTGATAATTAGAGTGGATGAAAGAGTACATGATCTTTATCTTCATGAGGTGATGGAAAGAACCAGAAAGGCTTGTGCTCCAGCTGAATATTGGCAAATATACCATAAAGTTAAAGAATGCTAGTCCGTCAGAATGAAATACACACAAGGTGGAATGAAGCCAAGCCCAGAACAAGTCGTAGCTATTGCTGAGATGGAAGTACCAAGTGACAAGAAAGAATTAAATGTTTTTCTAACTTAAATCTAATGCACAAATTCTTTCATCCCTCGTATGTCAGAATACATGGCAAATCTGACAGAAGTATTGAAAGGAGGTCCTGAATACCAGTGATCACAATCCCATAAAGTTTGAACAAATTCATTGAAATTGTGCACATGGAGATGAGTGTGGCATACCATACCAGGAGCAAACATGGCTTTTACAGATAGATGCTCCCACTAAAAGACTGAGAGCAGCTCCAGTACAAGATGGCAAGCCAACAGCATTTGCCTTGATAGTACTCACATCAACAGAACCACAATATGCCAACAGAGAATGAGAAACATAAATAAGAATAAATATAACATAAATTCATAAAAATAAATAAGCTATTAACAATTGTACATGAATGTGAGAAATTCCACATCTATCTCCACAGGAAGAGATCTGTAGGTCAGAAACCCTTAGAACTAATCAACAAGAAAAACCAATGTACTGTACCAGCAAGACAGCAATGTTACTACTGAGGTTTTAGGGTCATAGATTCATAGAGCAATACAGTATGGATACAGGCCCTTTGGCCCAACAAGTCCATGCCAACCATGGTGTCCACCCAGTGAATCTCAGTCTCCTGCATTCACCCCATATCCCTCTAAGCCCCACCCCTGCATGAACCTATCCAAGTGCTTCTTAAATGATACTATTGTACCTGCCTCAACCACTTCCTCTGGCAGCTCTTTCCATATACTCACCACCGTCTGCGTGAAAAAGTTCCTCCTCAGGTCCCTTTAAAATCTTTCCCCCCTCACCCTAAATCTATGCCCCCCAGTTTTGGACTCCCCTACCCTGGGGAAAAGACTGTTACCGTCCCCCTTATCTATGCCTCTCATAATTTTAAACATTTCCACAAGGTCACCCATCATTCTCCTACATTCCAAGGAATAAAGACCTAGCCCAGCCAACCTTTCCCTATAACTCAGGCCCTCTAGTCCTGGCAACATCCTCACAAATCTCTTTTGCATTCTTTCCAGTTTAACCATGTCTTTCCTATAACAGGGTGATGAATGACTTATACAACAGCAGCATAATGTCCCAACTCCTATACTCAGTGCCCTGATTGATGAAGGCCAGCATACTAAAAGCCTTTTTCACCACGCTGCCTTCCTGTGATGCCACTTTCAATGAACTATGTACTTGTACTCCTAGATCCCTCTGTTCTATTACACTCCCTAGTGCCCTATCATTTATCGTATAAGTCCTACATTGGTTTGACTTTACAAAATGCATCACCTCACACTTATCTGTACTGAAATCCATTTGCCACTCCTCGGCCCACTTCCCTAACTGGTCGAGATCCCCCTGTAATCTCTGATAGCCTTCTTCGCTATCAACAATACCTCCTAATTTTGTGTCATCCGCAAACTTACTGATCAAGCCTGTGCATCTGCATCCAAATCATTTATAGAAATAACGAATAACAAGGGTCCCAACACCAACCCCTGTGTCACACCGCTAGTCACTGGCCTCCATTCCGAGAAACAACCTTCAACCACCACCTTTTGCATCCGACCTCCAAGCCAATTTTGAATTCACTTAACCAGCTCTCCCTGGATTCCATGAGACCTAACCTTGCAGACCAGCCTACCATGTGGGATCTTGTCGAAGGTCTTGCTAAAGTCAGGGTAATGATTTTAACCTAAAATATAAACTGGGAAAAGAAAAGGTAGATGCAATACCATGACTGTGACCACAAAAGACATCTTATTCAGCATGGATGAGTTGGGCTGAAGGGTTTGTCTCTGCGTTGTGTAACTTTACACTTCTAAGATGATTCAGGGGTGGTCTGAAAAGATTAAACAACCACTGCCACTTACAAGGCATTAATGGTGAGCCAGAAATGGCAGCACACTGGAAGCTATTATTCTATAAGCTACATCCAGGATAACCATAGCCCAAAAGATGCAAGGAGGATTACTTCAGAAGGTAGACAAAATGCAAGTGTACGCACAGGAGTGAAAGCTGACAGCTGCATTAGCTGTATTCTGGATTGACATCTACAAAGATATAGAATGCTGATTTGCCAGGACAAGACAATTTTCCCAAGCAAAATTAATCATCTACAAGACCAAGAAGAAGCCAATGACCGAATGATGCAGAAGCAAATGGAAGCCCACACGATAAATTAATGTCAATCATTACCTGAGCAGTGGGGAGGAAAATCGGTACATACACAAGATCCAGTTATGGAATCCTGAAAGTGAGGCAAATCCATCAATAAAGCTGATACCCCAAGATTGTACAGGACGTGCTCCAGAGCTGATAGAAGAGAAAATATCAATGGCAGCCCCATCACCAGCAGCAATATCAGCAACACCAGCAGACGAGAGTACAACCTCAAGAGCAACTAAAAACATCTTGTCAAAAGAGGAGGGAAGTGACTACAGTCTAGTCAACAAAATGTTTTATCATTTGTGCAATATCTGAAATTGAGTAGAAGATGAGTTTAAACTTGACAATTACAGTAAAAACTTTAAAACAAGTATTTTTTTTAGAAATGAAATGTTATATTGTTGTAAATGTTATGTTCTTGTAAGAATCAGTATGGAACTATATTGTTTGGCACATGTATACCATTTTTTAACTTGCCCCACATCACTCATTGGTGTACAACAAGCACAAATCCTGAAGCCTGAACAATAAAAACATTGTAGAAGTCTAATAGCAAACAGTGATGTGGAAAACAACAAGATGCGGCAGTGGACTTGGAAGTGCCTTCCTGCCACCAACCCCCACCACTTCATGTCAGTAGTTTTATTTGTGTGGGCTGAGACTCCACCCACAAAAAAGCTGCATTAGACTCTCTGAAAACTGAGGAGCTAATGCTTCCAAGACTCAGATATTTTTCCATCCCTTTTGCCATATTTTTTTGTAATTCAGCCAGGGTGCAATTCTGACTGAATTGCAAAAAAAATGTGGCTAAAGAGCTGGAAGTCCACTAGCGTTGCTGGGAGACTTCAGTCCCATTTTATAGCAGTTGTGTCTAATATGGCAGTGTGGATGCTATGTTATGGCATGCTATGGAGCTACTCATGAGTTCTCTTGAGATGAAAGGAAGCACACAGTAAAATTTTACCAAACCCAGATGGAAAATGTAACATTTACTTAAATGCATTCCATTTCCTACTCTGGTATCCAGTTAAGCACCGCTATTTCCAGAGTAGTAGTACATATATATAGGTTTGTGCTCATGTGTGTTTTTTGTTAAGTGTAACTGTTACTTTAAGTTTGATGGGGTCACTAGTTCCCTAAAAAAATCATTTATTATGGTTAACTATTGCAACCTTGTATGTAAAACATTTTTCAGCTCAGCAAAGAGTCAGCTTCCACAATTAATAGGCATGTTTCCTTAATGCTCCAGCCCTAAGTGAATTATGTAATATACAGTCAAAGTACAAGAACAACTACAGCATACTACAAGAATTAAGCAAAATTCTAATATATAATGTTTTATTTCCAAGTAAGTATCCTTACCTCATGTTCCTGTGAAAATCAAATGATTCATGTGAATATCAGTAACTCCCTGAAACTTCAGTTTTGACAACTAGTTCAGATTTGGGTAACAATATGGATAGCTTTGCCAATGTTTATGCCAAGATACTGGACAATATATTCGAACTACAATTTCATTGTCAAAAAATACATGTATTAAAGTGAGTAACAAGATAAGACAGTACTTGCTAGAAAAGGTAAATGATTATGCTTTTGTCTTCAAAGATGCCCACAGATTGCTTAGGTTCCTTTTACATATGTAGCTTTCTTACTAATAGCTCAAAAAGAAGCCTTATTATGTGTCGATAATAATCATAAATTAGTAAATATGCATTTTGATTTGTTTTTAATTCATTTATGAGATATGGGCTGTAACCCTGTGATTACAGTTTGGGCTCTGAATACCCACATGCACAGAACAGATAAACAGATAGAAAGCACTGTAGGCTTCAACACATTATAACTTAAATTCAAATTTACAATTGAGCACACATGAGTGCACTACATACAAGTCACGGATGATAGATCACTTTGGCTGAAAAATGTAGGTCTCAGTCTTTGGGATTGTGGTTGACCAGACCACCCAGCCTCTCCTGCAATGAGTGCCAATCACCTAGTCCCATTGATTTCTATTGAAAAGCTAAAAGAAAAACTGCAGATGCCATAAATCTGAAATAAAACAGAAAATGCTAGAAATACTCAGCAGATCAGCGATTTTAGTGCAAATATATAGGTCATTAAAAACAGATGCACAAGTAGATATGACTATCAAAAAGACAGAGTGAATCTTTTGTTTTGTATCCGAGTTGTATGTTACAAAAATGAAGTTAAGACATAGGAGCAGGAGTAGACCAGAGGGTCCCCTGAGTTTGCATGGCTGTTCATTATGATTGTGGCTAATCTGATCATTGCTGCAATTCCACTTTCCTGTCTCTTCACCATAATGATTAGCAGTTCTATAGTCCACAATCCTGTCTATCTCAACCTTCAATGATTCAGTCTCCACCGTTCCCTGAGGGTATAGAATTCTAAAGATTCTCAACCCTTTGAGATAACAAAATCCTCCTTATTTCTGTCTTAAGTGTGTGACCCTTTATTGTGAAATTATACTCCCATTTCTAAAAAATCCTTACAAAGGGAAACCACTTCATGGTATCTACCTTGTCAACCCCTTCATAATCTGATATGTTTGAATAAGATCACTGGTCATATTTCTAAATCCCAATGGATATGTCCAAACTGCTCAATCTTCCCTCATAAGAGAACCCCTTCATCCCAGGAATTAACCCAGTGAATCTTTCCTAAATTATCTCTAATGAAAGCATATACTTCCTTAAAGATGAAGTGCTGAAACTGTGGGAGTCCTTACTTAGGCTGCAGTTGTGGAATTATGTACAAGTTTTGGCTGCTCATTGTAGACAGAGTACAAAAACATTGAAAAAGATGTAGCAAAAACAAACTCCAATAATACCAATGAGAAGGACTTGAGGTATGAAAGATTAAGAAGCTAATACCTTTTCAGTGTAATTAGGAAAACTGGCTGAATCTTGAATATGATAGGCAATCAAAGACTCTTAATAACCTTAATATTATTCTATCATTACAACTTTGGGGTAACAACAGAAAGGAGATACAGAGTGGCTGGCCTTGCCATTCTGGGTGAACTGATGCCTGAAAGTTTCATCAAATCACCTCAAACACCTAAATGTCACTCTCAAACACCCAAATGTCTTATCTCAACTAAAATGATCAACAGAGTTTTGAGAAAATGAATAGAGAAACATTCTTTTTTTTGTTCATTCCTATAGCTCAGAGTTGCCTACAGCCCTGGAGCTTCACCTACCAATCCAGGATTTCTTTAGAAGTGCAGATCTCATCAACTCTCCAAGCAGTATATCCACTTCATTCACAGCCTAGGTGACTTTCCTGGAGGTCTGGCAGCCAGAGAAGAGGCAGATTAGAATATGGAACTCTCTACCACAATTTAGTGCTGGTGCCACATCACTTGAAAGAAAATCTGTGGCATGAACAAGAAGAACTGGTAAAGGAATTGAGCACCACAATGGTATTAGACTAAGGAGGTCTTAGTGCAGTGGTTAGCATAACGCTATTGCAGCGCCAGCGATCGTGGTTCGGTTCCCGCCACCATCTGTAAGGAGTTCTCCCCATGACTGCCTGCGTTTTTTCCGGGTGCTCCGGTTTCCTCCCACATTCCAAAGGTGTACGGGTTAGTGGGTTAACATGGGTGTAATTAGGCGGCGCAAGCTCGTTGGGCTGGAAGAGCCTGTTACCATGCTGTATAAATTTAAAAAAAGCTCTAGTGGAGAAAACATTAACACAAGTCCTGGTTGGATGAATGACCTGTTTCTATGCTGTAACTGATTCAATGATATAACATTGTCTGGCAGTAAGCACACAGAGACACGGGAACAGACAAGCAAACGAAGGGAGATACTGCCCTCTGGAGGTTAGAGGAGGCAATTGAAAATTAAATCTGACAAATACAAGCTCTCAAGTTCAGGATCAAGTTAAAGATTAATGCAGGGAGATCTTTTTTTTCAAATTACAAGTGTTAAATATTTTAGAAGTTGCATTAATAGCCTTTGTATATGCAATTGTAATTTTGGTTGAAGAGAGGCGCCCCACTGATAAGTGATTTTAACCTTACCATAGCACAAATGATCTCTGTTACCGTCATGACCTGCCTGAAGTTTTTAACAATTTGACAACATCATCCTACTCCAATATCTTTCCTTCATTGTCCAGCGAGGCAGAACTGCACCCATCTAACAAGTCCTAGCACCTTTAGTAGCAACTGTTCCTCCTCAGGCGGATCTGGTACTTCCATATTCTTATTTCTCATTTACTTGCATCATCCAAGGTATTATCAGTTTCCACGTTCATGCTAACAGCACCCAATTCAACCTCATCACCACTTTGCTCAACTCAAATAAACTCTCCTGATGTTTATCCAACATCCAGTATTGGATGAGTAAATATTTCCTCCAACAAAATATTACGAAGGTAAGTGTCACTGTCTTAAGTTCTCACCACCAATTTTATTCACTACCCTAGAATTTAAAGATTCTCATCCTTGTTTACAAATCCCTCTGCCATCTCACCTCTAACCATCTCTGTAATCATCTCCAACCTTACAACCCTTTGCCATACCTGCATTCCTCAAATACTGGAATCCTTAACATCCTGATTCCCAATGATCCCTCTTGGGCAGTTATCCAAGACCCTAACTTCATTCTATAAACCATTCCTCTTTACCTCTTTTTCCTTATTTGACTTACTCCTCGACCAAGTTTCTGCTTTAACATCACTTCATATAGCTTGGCAGCAAATTCTGCTCACTGATGCTCTTGCAAAAGCCTTATGACATTTTCTGTGTAAATATAAATGTAAATTGTCACTACTGGAAGTGCTTGTGGAACTTCATTTTCAAAAGGAGCAATAAAATGCAAATATGCACTACTATTAGCTCACTGTATGAACGTAATATACAGAGAGAGGAACTATTGTTTGGTAATTATTTACAACTTCATAACTGAACAAATGCCAGATTGGGAAGGTGTTTAGGGGCCCTACTGGAAAATAAAACTCACCCAGAACAACAGAGCTATTAATATACTCCTCATAGAAAATGATCGGAGAGGATACCAAGAATATGCTACAATGTGTACTTGACTTATCAATAGTCCTTTATTTATTTTATTATTTGGTAAGTAAGAGTGAGTAAAAAAGATAAAATTATATTCTTTTTAGTGTGCAAAACTCCTGTAACAGCTGATTGTCATGTAAGCTTTTGCAAGACATATAAATAACCAATGTCCACAGTACTGAGGCTCTGATTGTTCAATCATTTCCCATTGGATGGGCCACATCGTCCGCATGCCTGACACCAGGTTCCTGAAACAAACACTCCACTCCAAACTCTGTCATGGAAAGAGGACAGAGAAAGCTCTACAAGGATATTGTCAAAGTTCCCTTGAGAAAAATATAACATCTGCTCCAACACTTGGAATTCGCTGATCCATACCACTCAAAATGAAAAAGAAGCATTCAGAAAGCCACTGAACACCTCAAAGTGCCACAGTGGGAGAACCTGGTGGTGAAGCACAAACAGTAGGAGTGTACAACATCCCAAACAACCCACCCACCCACCCATCCATCAAGCACCACCTGCCCAGATTCTACATTGGCCTCGACAGCACCTCCAAGCCCTCAGGACTGGAGTAGAGGAAGGTCATCATCGACCCCTAGAAACTGTCCAAAAAAAAAGTAAATAACTAGTTGAGATACATTGGCATATTTTAAGTGGCACTCTGAGAGTTTGTTGCACAGACAGCACTACCAAAATAATTAGGTAGTGTTTTGAATATTTATCATAAAGTTATAGAGTCACAGAGTCAGAGTCATACAGCAACAAAACAGGCTTTGACTCGCCACATCCATGTTGACCTTTATGCCCATCCATGCTAATGTCAGTTACCCACATTAGGTCTGGATCCTTCTATGTCTTGCCTATTAAGTGCCTGTCTAAACATCTCATAAATGTAATGATTGTATCTGACTCCACCACTTCCTCTGGCAGCAAGTTCCAGATATCAACCACTCTTTGTGTTAACATCTTTCACCTCATTCCTGTTTAAAACTCAAGTAAAAATTAAAAAAGACTGCAGACCTAAAATAAAAACAGAAAATATTGGAAGCATAAAAAACAGAAAGCCACACCTGCGGGAAGAGAAAACTCCTTCCTCTTACCTTAAACCTATGCCCTCTTGTTTTTTGATACCCTTACCATGGGAAAAAGATTCCATCTACCCTATCTATGCCTCTTATAATGTTATATACCTCTGTCAGGTCAAACCCTCAGCCTCCTTCACTGCAAGGAAATCAGACCCAGTCTATCCAATCTTCCATCACTACCAAAGTCTTTCAATCCAGACAACATCCTCATGAATCTCCTCTGCACTCCAATCACATCCTTCCTATAAAGACCAGAACTGCACACAATACTCCAAATGCAGTAGAGCCAGTGTTTTGTAAAGTTGCAATGTAACATCCCAACTCTGATATTCTAAGCTCCAATCTATAAAGTCAAGCATAACATATGCCTTCTTCACCAAACTATCAACCTGTGTGGCCACTTTCAAGGAACTATGGACTTGGATCTCGAGGTCTCTCTGTTCATTGGCATTCCTTAGTGTCCTATCATTTACCCCAATTTGACTTCCTAAAATGTATCACCTCGCACTTGTCGGGATTGAATTCCATCTGCCACTGCTCTGCCCAATTTTCCATCTGATCTATATTCTGCTGTAGCCTTTCTCATTATCTAAAACACCACCAATGTCATCCACAAACTTTTCAATCATACTTCTTACATTCAGATCCAAGTAATTAATATATATCATAAACAACAAAGGACCCAGCACTGATCCCTGTGGTACACCATTATTTACGGTCTTCCAATCAGAAAAACATCCTTTCACTGATATCCTCGGCCTCCAATCACCAAGCCAGTTTTGGATCCAGTTGGCCAACTTGCCTTAGATCCCATGGACTAGCCTGCCTTCTGGGAATTTGCCAAGTGCTTTACGAAAGTACATATAGACAATATCTACCATGCTGCCTTCATCAATCTCCTTTGTTAACTCACAAAAAACTCCATTAAATTAGTGAAACAAGATTTCCCTGCACAAAGCCATGTTCACTATCCCTAATCAACAACTGCCTTTCCAAACGAACATAAATTCTGTCCCTTAGAATTTCCTACAATAATTTCCTTACTTCTGACATAAGGCTCACCAGCCTGTAGTTACTTGGTTCATCCCTTCTGCCCTTCTTAAATAAAGAAAAAAACATCAGCTATCCTCCAGTCTTCTGGTACCTCGACTTTGGCTAATGAAGATGCATAAATCTTCATCAGAGCCCTAACTATCCCATCCCTTGTTTCCAATGGTGTTCTGGGACAGATCTCATCCAGCACTGGAGAAGTATTCACCCTTGTGTTTTCCAGGACATCTAACACTTCCACCTTCTTAATGCTGACATGCTCCAGACTTAAGATGTATCTCTCCCTGAACTCACTATCTACCATTTCCTTCTCCTTGGTGAATACAGAGATGAAAAGGATTCATTTAGGACCTCAGCCACATCCCCGGCTCCACACAAAGTTTACGTCTTTGGTCCCTGAGGGGACCCACTCTTTCCTGAGCTACATTTAGAATGACTTAGAATACCCCTTAATCTTACCTGCCAAAGATATTTCATGGCTTCTTTTTACCCTCCCATTTTCTTTCTTAAGTAACTCTCATAAACCATCTCTATTCCTCAAGGGATTGGATTTGCCTATACCCGTCATATGCTTCCTTTTTTTGTCCTGATCAAACCTTCAATATTGTACTATATATGTTCATCAACAGAATAAATAGTGTATCAGTAATATTTTATGAAATTATGTTGTCTGTGAGCATTGATTTCTGAGCCTCATTTGGATTTATGCTGCAAAAAATGTGCTTTTTACAATAAATCTCTCACTGATACGATGTGCATGACAGGAAAGGCATCATATTGCCACTTGCAGTTTGGAATATTGTTGACAATACCATAGTTTTCCACCTGGTGGAAGCAGTAATGAGTTAGGACAAAGTTTCCAATTTTATCTCGTGTCCAAATTTTGAAATATATGTTGCAAATATTTTTCGGTAACTTCTTTGTCTTTTAGGCCCTCAGGTGTACTACAACCACAGATCATTGAATAATATACTAAGCCAGGAATGCTCACTGAATTTTGTTTTGTTTCTATTTTGGAGACAAGGAAGCCAATTAAAGCATTTCCCACTACTGATCTTTGTTTAAATTGATTAGCTCAGCAAGAGAACGAAGCCATAACCTTCTTGAAGAAACCGCTGCTTTTGTTCAGTCTGCTGTCACATCAGCTCACATTGTAAAGTTTAATCAACTGTTTGAAGAAAAGTTACATTATTGGTATTGTATTGGTTTATTATTGTCACTTGTACCAAGGTACAGTGAAAAACTTGTCTTGCATACCGATCGACAGTTCAATTTATTACACAATGCATTATTCATTATTGTTGTAATTGTTGATATCAGATTGAGATAGGTCTCTGATACGATATATGAATGGTGAAAAATAACATTAATTTTGTGTATCAGATTGAGTAATAAGTTACAGAGACATACAATAAGGAAACAAGTCCTTCAGCCCACCAGGTCCGCACCAACCATTAGGCACCCAAATACACTAATCCCATTTTTATTTTCCCCACATTCCCATCAACTACCCCCTAGATTATACCTCTCACTTGCATACTAGGGCCAATCTATAATGGCCAATTAGCCTACCAATTCACACAATTTTATCAATTAGGAGGCACCTGGAGGAAATCTACACAGTCACAGGGAGAACTCCACACAGGCAGCATGAGAGCAGGACTGAACTCATCACTGAGGCTGTGAGACAGCAGCTCTACTAGTTGCACCACTGTGCCACCCTGACAACGATTTAATCCACTGTTCCCATGAAAAGAGACATCCATCTACATGGGCCTATCAGAGAAGGCTACAAGCCAATGGCCAACACACTCCTCAAACAAGGAAGAGCATAATCACAAGACAGCACAAATTGCATATTTGGTGCTTCCTAACGTTCAGTTGAAGAACAACATTACAAAACAGAAAATCATCCCTTCACTCTACGAATCAGGCAACAGTGTAATATGAGGAAAAATATTGTGAAAAGTAAACTAATAAAATAAAAAATCCTTGGGAAAACAAAGAATAAATATCTGATCTGAACCACCTTGAGAAAACCTGAAATTATAAGAATTGGGTTCACCACAACCATAATCTATAATTAATCTGCTTCTGTTGCCCTGGAGAAAATCTTACCCAGCTTTCCTACATTAGGCAGCAGAGCAGCTGCTATTCCATTATTGGGTAAATGCCAAAAAAAGGTTTTGAATGAAAATAAGACTATTTGGTTATCTGCAAAACGTCCCTTGGAGTGTGATTTCTGATATCAAGCCTTTTCTCATAAAGGCAAAAGAAGAGTACTTGAAAAAATGGAGGTAAGCCAAAAATAAAATGAATCAAGTCCTAAAGTTCATTTGGCATATTTAAGAATCTAAAACTCTGCCAAATAATGTACGCTATTATCTCTCATAGCCTTATTACTAATAGCATCTGAAATAAAGCAAGTGGTACTTCTGACGAAATTTAGATTCAGTGTTAAGTGCAATTGTTCCTGAGAATGAAATTACAATTTTGGGAAACTTCTATTACAGATGAGTGTCTAGACATTTTCACAGTACCTCAATATCTCTCACGTGAGCTTCAGTGAATGACTCAACAATGGGAAGGAGCACAGCCTTTCTGGAGCACAACACCACACAAACCATCCAGCTGCCTGTGGAAGAGTCTGTTTTCCATAAAACCACACTGGAACCAAGTCATCACCAATCCCAAAAGAAGAAGAGTATCCCTCAACATTGGGATTATGATGGTAGATATCCAGCTTTGAAGCTCTGTAAATGGTTTCCACACCTCTTTATCTGTCATGCAGTAAAATGGGGATGCCCATATTAATTTTGGAAGTGCCGCTGCACCATGGGTTTGTAAGTTATTAGTTAAGCCTGAGATTAACTCCACTGCCATCTGTTGGAAATTGTTCCATTAGGAGATCTCCATTAAGATCCCATTTGTCCTCGCTGAGCAGTCAACTGCCTGCAGTCATTGGCACTTTCTGGAAGTGGCTAGGTAACTTAGTCACTACGTAGGTCATGACATTGACCAATAAGGGGAAATAAAATCTTGCAATTATATAGCTCCTCTCAAGCCTTTAGGATGCTCACAGAGTCATAGAGTCATACAGCATGGAAACAGGCCCTTTGGCCCAATTGGTCCATGCTGATGAAGATGCCCATCCAAAAATAGTCACATTTGCCAGCAGTTGGCCCATAACTTTCTAAACCTTTCCAATCCATGTACCTGTCCAACTGTCATTAAAAATTGTTATTGTACCTGCCTCAACCACTTCCTCTGGCAGCTGATTCCATATAGATACAATCCTTTGTGTAAAAAAGTTGTCCCTCAAGTTCCTCTTAAATCTTTCCCCTCTCACCTTAAACCTATGGCCTCTAATTTTTGATACCCCAACTCTAGGAAAAAGACTGAGTACATTCACACTATCTTTGGCCCTCATGATTTTATACACCTCTATAAGATCACCTCTCAGTCTCCTACACTCTAAGGAATGAAGTCCTAGCCTGTCCAACCTCTCCCTATTATTCAGTCCCTCAAGGTCTGGCAGCATCCTTGTAAATCTTTTCTCCACTCTTTCCTGTTTAATAATATCTTTTCTATAGAAGGGCAACCAAAACATAACACAATTTTCCAAGTGCGGCCTCACCAGAGTGCTGTACAACTACAACTCCTAACTTCTGTACTCAGTGCCCTGGCTTCTGAAGGCCAGTGTGCCAAAAGCCTTCTTCACCACCCTGTCTACCTGTGACTCCACTTTCAGTGAACCATGTGCTTGTACTCCAAGGTCCCTCTGTTCTGCAACACTCCTCAGGGCCCTGCCATTCACTGTGAAAGTCCTACCTGGATTTGACTTCCCAAAATGCAACACCTCACATTTATCCGAATTAAACTTCATTTGCCATTCCTTGGCCCACTTACTCAGCTGATCAAGATTCCCCTGCAATTTTTGATAACCTTCTTCTTTGTCCTCTATACCACCTATTTTAGTGTCATCTGAAAACTTACTAACCATGCCTTGCACATTCTTATCCAAATCGTTGATATAGATGATGAACAACAATGGGCCCAGCAGTGACCCTTGAGGAACACCACTAGTCACGGGCCTCCAGTCCAAGAAACAACCTTCCACCATCACCCTCTGCTATCTGTCACCAAACCAATTGTGTATCCAATTAGCCAACTCTCCTTGGATTCCATGCGATCTAACATTCCAGAGCAGCCTACCATGTGGAACCTTATCAAAGGCCTTACAAGTCCATATAAACCACATCTACTGCCCTGCCCTCGTCAACTTTCTTGGCCACCTCATCAAAAAACTCAATCAAGTTTATAAAACAAGATCTCCTCTGATCTTTACAAAAAATGAATTGCAGTCACTCCTTGGGTCTTCTTCATCTTCTTTGGCAGTCCCTTGAGGTTGAGGATGACACGCTTCTGTGGGTTCTGAGGTGATTGAAGAGTCTAAGTGGAAATTGAAGACTCTGATGAAAATCAAAAAAAACTGCAGGTTCAACAAAGCTGAAATAAAAACAGAAAATGCAGGAAGCACTCAGCAGGTCAGGCAGCATCTGAGCGAAGAGAAATAGTTTTGGTTTTGATGAAGCATCCCTGACCTGAAATGTTAACTATTCCTCTCTTCACAGATGCTGCCTGACCTGCTGAGTGTTTCCAGCATTTTCTAATACTAATGGGTTAGGTAGGTTTGATGGGACAGGTAGGTGAGTTGTTGGGGACATTGTGCACTCTTTCTACTGTTTGCACTTGGCCTCTGCACGCTTCTATCATAGAGACTAATAGTACTCAGTTCTCTCCCTGGTGCCCCTTTCTGAGCAGTCACAGGCCAGAGATTCACATGAGTCAGGGAGGATGTTAGAATTTTTTAATGAAATTTTGAGTACATCCTTAAAGTGTTTTATCTGCTCCCTTGGAACTTGATTGCAATGACCATCCTTGGCATAGAGTGCTTGCGTTGGGGGGTCTGGTGACAGGCATGCGGATGATGTGGCTTGCCCTATCAGAGCTAAATGAGCATAGTCAGAGCCTTGATACTAAGGAAGTTGACATTAGTTCTCCTATATTGCCAATGGGTTTGGAGGATTTTGCAAAGACAGCATTGGTGATACTTCTTCAGTGCATTGAGGCACCTACTGCAGATTGTTCATGTCTCTGATGCTCAGTAGAATGTAAGCTTGGTGCTGGGTTTGAGGACAATCTTTGAACTCGCTTTTCCTCAGTCAGCTGAAGGTTGCACTGGTGCATTGGAAGAGTTGGTGAATTTTGAAATTGAGAGTGCCTTAACTGAGAGGTAGCTGCTGAGATACGGAAAGAGGTCCATATTTCCTAGAGTTTCATTGTGCATCTTGATTATTGTATGGCAGGATCACATGAATGCAGAGGCTTTTTGTCTTCTAGATATTTAGTGAAATTCCAATTCTCTTGTCTGCATCAGTGAAGGAATCAACATTGACTTGGATCTTGGCTTCCAAATGTACACATCAACTACTATCATCAGTGCACTGTAATTTGATGGCTGATTTCGGGGTGACCTTGGTTCTGCAGTGGAGATGACAAGAGCTTGAACAGTTTCAACTCATCCTGTGGACTAACTCTGCTCCAGTTGGATGCTTGTTGGAGGTGAGGTATAACATTACAGTGAGGAAGATTGAGAAGTTCATTGCTCCAATGACACCATCTTGCTTGATCCCAGTAGTCACTGGTACTGGGTCTGTGGATGACATGTTGGTTGAGATCATTGCTTCCTCTTTATTGACTTGGTGGTTGACATCAGGGAAACTGCTCTGTAAGTGGAAGTTACCGCTATTTAAAAGAAATCAGATGGAGGAATTTCCCATTCTTCTAAGTTAAGTTTGGCATGAAGAACATCAGGAATTTCATGGACAACCTCAGTAGCAACAGATCTGAACAACATACTGGCATCATCGTCCAGGAATTCAGATGATTCAAGATTGATATTGCTGCATTAAGTGAGACATGATAGGCAGGTAATGGCCAGTTCAAAGAACAAGTTGGAGGCCAAACTTTCTGCTGGAAGACCATGGGAAGAGGAAATGACCCCAGACATCGACTGTCCATTTCCCTCCATAGATGCTGCATGACCTGCTGAGTTCCTCCAATGTTTTGTATATTGCTCCATATTCCAGCATCTGTAGTCTCGTGTGTCTGCCTTCTTCATAAAGCTGGTTTCACTATCAAGAACGAACTCGTCTGACATCTCAGTAATCTTCATTGGTGCATAGGCCCCAACCCTCAAAGCAACAGATTTAGCCAATCCCTGGCCCAAGTTCCAATGGGAGATGGACTGGTCCTTCTTGTCAAAGTCAGAAAGGACATGATCCTCTTGAAATGTATAATTGACAAGGAGGAGGGAAAAGTAAACATAACATGTCTTCCAGTCAAGTTGATTGCAACATGGTCTATCCATATCTAACACACTGTTCCATCAGAGAGATAAGACAAAACCTCATGGAAAGATCACTGATCCAAACATTGGCACCTGCTGGATTGCATCAGCACCTGAGTAAGAGTGAAAAGATGTCCACATCACCAGACACAACAGACAGGTATTGATAACAGCTGGATTGACTGCCACAATTTGATTTGACATCGCCATCAATCTGGCTCCAAAATGGCAACAGCAACAGGACATGCCACAGAAAAAAAATATGGTTGAAGAATCCAAAGCGCCCTTCTCAGTCATTGTGTCAGAGACAAGCTGGCTCGCCCAACCAACAGGAGAAACAATCTCCACACTACATGGCGTGCCCTGGTTCACTGGAATTAGCACTTGTAAAGACACTCTTGACTACTCTACCAAAATACATTGAGATTAGCTTGGTTAAAATGACCAGAAGACCCAGGAATTGATTAATTGCAATCTCAAAGGGTTCTTGAATTGGAATCATTACTTTGTCTCAAGGGGGAAACAATCTACAGGTATCTCAGGTCTGATGCCCACCCTTTAATAAAATTGTTTGTTTTGTTAATCCATTTCTAGTTGAATTATTAAGTATGCACAAATTTTCCATTCATAAAGTTCATCGATGTATACTTTTAATGGAAAGAAAAAAAGAAAGCATTTACTTTTTGCTACACTGCCCAGTTGTGATGGTTTATGCAAGACTTTACACTTGCAATTTTTGCAAATAAATCATAATGAAAATTTAAACTGTGATGTTAAGTTCTTTCTTAAGCAGCAGACAAAGATTCCATGATACTATTTTGAAAAAGGGAAGTTATCCTTAGTGAATTAACGAATATTTATTTGTCAATCAACATTTCTAGAGCAGATTATCCGGTGATTATGTTTTGTGCAAATTGGTTGCCAGATTTACAGCATTATCACAATGTCTGTACTTCAGTTCTTTAGGACATCTTGAACTAGACATGGAAGGTGTTATGCAATTGCTGGTTTTTCTTTTTATTTGTGATAAACAGAAAGCCATCTGTACCAGACCAGCTCCCAGATTAAAAATTTCTCAGCATTCCGCTTTCTCCAGCAATCCATTCTCCAGTGAATTCAGCCCTTGACTCTCTACCCTTTTGCAGGGGAGGCTAGACTCATTATGACGCAACTCTCCCTTTCCATAGCAATTGATGCTTCTCCTAGGATTTAGTTTGTAGATCTGATTTACACAGGCTCTTTCACTTAACTGCCTAGGTATTTGTTTTAACTCTTTTATGACTGGAGTTGTTCTGTCCATAATTCTTCTGTGGACACTAAAAAATTGTCATCCAGTGCTTTGGTAAGTTAGAAGAGTCGTGGTCTTCAGTTAGTTCAGGCCCTGTGACCTTCAAATCTAATTAGATGGAATGTCTCATGTTGGTTAAATTCATTTGCTGCAAGCATTATGTTGCTTTACCAGTTTGATGTGAATTTCCATTGTTCTTATTTAGAACCTGGTCAAAATAAAATTGAACTAAAAAGATTTCTTTTACAAGAACATTTGAAAATGACTGATCTGTCCCTGGTCCATCTAACCTACCCCTTGCAGTTGTGATTCTGCACAATACAAACACTTCCTACCCACATGGAGCATCTAATCTCTTGGGGAGGCAATAGAAGATAAACTCCCAGACCAGTTAAGTAATAGAAGACCTGGAAAATTCCTCTTTGAATCCATAAGATGATTAAAGCTAGTCCACAAGATCTTATTAACCATGATTTAAGTTACAGGGTGCCTACACATTTTATGATTTGCTTCTACCAAGCACACTCTTGAAGGATTACATGCTTTGATAGGGAGAACTATTTGATAGGGATGGTATGGTAGCGTAGCGGTTAGCGCGACGTTATTACAGCGCCAGCGATCAGGGTTCGATTCCTGTCACTGTCTGTAAGGAGTTTGTACATTCTCCCGTGTCTGCGTGGGTTTCCTCCAGGTGCTCCGGTTTCCTCCCACATTCCAAAAGACGTAAGGGTAGGTTAATTTGGGTTTAAAATGGGCGGTGCGGACTCGTTGGGCCGGAAGGGCCTGTTACCACGCTGTAAATAAAATTAAAAAATTAAAAAATTAAATTTTAAAAAATTTTTAAAAATTAACTATGACACACCCACACGAGCCCCCACATCTATGGATGAACCTGTAATCTCAGTCTCTGTCCGACATCCAGGCATCCTTCAAGAAGATGAACCCATGAAAAGTTTCTGGTCCAGACAGCATACCTGGCCAAGTACTAAAGATCTGTGCAGACCAACTGGCTAGAGCTTTTATGAACATATTCAACCTCTCACTTCTGCAGTCTGAGGTTATCACCTGCTTCAAAAAGGCATTTATTTTACCAGTGCCCACAAAGAGCGTGGTGACCTGCCTCAATGACTACCGTCTGGTAGTGCTTACATCAACTGTAATGAAGTGCTTCAAGAGGTTGGCTTTGGCACGAATCAACTGCTGTCTCAGAGATGACCTGGATCCGCTCCAATCTGCCACAATAGGTCAACAGCAGGTGTAATTTCTCTGACTCCTCACTTTGATCTAGATCATCTTGACAACAGGAACTCATACATCAGGCTGCTGTTCATCAACTACAGTTCGGCGTTCAACGCAATCATCCCATCCAAACATCATTAGGCTTCAAGACCTGGGCCTCTGTACCTCCTTCTGCAACTGGATCCTCGACTTCCTCATTGGCAGACCTCAATCAGTGAGGATTGGTGACAACACCTCCTCCTCGATGATCATCAGCACAGGTGCACCTCAAGGCTGTGTGCTTATCCCCCTGCTCTACTCTCCATGAACACATGACTGTGTGGCTAGGCACAGCTCCAATGCCATATACAAAGTCACCGATGACACCACTGTTGTTGGACGAATCACAGGTGGCAAGGAGTCAGGGTACAGGAGTGAGATAGGACACCTGGTTGAGTGGTGCAACAACAACAACCTATCGCTCAACATCGTAAAAACTAAGGAACTGATTGTTTACTTCAGTAAGGGGAAGGTGGGCGAACATGTGCCAGTCTACATTGGTGGATTGGTGGTGGAACAGGTCAGCAGTTTTAGATTCCTGGGCGTTAACATATCAGATGACCTGTCCTGGGCTGTGCACATAGATGCAATCACAAGGAAGGCACGCCAGTGTCTTCACTTTCTTAGAAGACAAAGGAGGTTCAGCATGTCACCAAAAACCCTAACAAACTTCTGCAGGTGTACTTTTGAAAGTGTCCTGACTGGTTGCGTCATGGTCTGGTATGGCAATTTGAATATGCAGGAATGTAAGAAGCTGCAGAGAGTAGTGGACTCAGCCCAATACATCAAGGGCAGAGCCCTCCCCACCACCGGTAGTATATAAATGAGGCACTGCCTCAAGAAGGCCACTTCTGTCATCAAAGATCCCCACCATCCAGGCCATTCCAATATTCTCACAGCTACCATCAGGTAGGAGGTACAGAAGTCTGAGGTCCCACACCACCAGGTTCAAGAACAGCTACTTCCCTTCAACCATTCGGTTCTTGAACCAACATGCACAACCATAATCACTACCTCAGTATAGCAACACATACTTCAGCAGATAAAGCGCGGGCAGTTTAAAAAGCGGGTAAAAAAAACTTCCAAGGTTTTGTGGGTTTCGCTTTGGCAGGCGTCGGGACTTCGGAGCAGATAAGTTTTTCTTTTTTTTCTTATGTAAGGTTTTGGTTGTAAGGGTTTTGTTTATAAGGTTCTTTTTTATAAGTTTTTTAATATAAGTTCTCATCGGGAATAGTGGGGGCAGGACTGCGCAGGCGCGTGACGTCAGCAGGTAAAGTGTGGGCAGCTTAAACAGCAAACCGTCATATCCAGCGGGCAGCGGCAGAGCGGGCAGCTGAGTGAGATGGAGCAGAGTGATTTGGGCTTTGGCTCAAGGGGCTTTGGCTTAAAGGGGTGAGGCAGGTGAGTAACTTGTAGGTAAAGGTAAGGTTTACCTGTTATCTGTTATAAATTTTTAAGTAGGAAAAACTAGGTAGAGGGGAAAAAAAAGAATTAGTTCAGATGGAGGACATGGTGGTGTGTTGCAGCTGCTTGACGTGGGAGATCGTGGACCTTGCTGCGGTCCACAATGGCCACATCTGCAGTAAGTGCTTGAGGCTGGAGGAACTTCGGCTCAAAATTGATGAGCTGGAGTTGCAGCTTCAAACACTGTGGAGCATCGGGGAGGGAGAGAGTTATGTAGATACTGTATATCAGGAGACAGTCACCCCCCTTAGAGCTGGTACTTCTAGAGTCCAGGAAGTAGATAGAAGGGTGACTGTCAGGGGAGAGAAAAGGAAAAAGAAAACGAACAGGCAGATAGAGCAGAGGACCCCGGAGGCTGTTCCCCTCAATAACAGGTTTTCTGTTTTGGAAGCTGTTGAGGGAGATGACCTGCAGGGTCCTAGCAGCAGTAGCCAGGTCTCTGGCACTGGGACCAGTCCTGCTGCTCAGAAGGGAAGGGAGGAGAAGAGGAAGGCAGTAGTGATAGGGGACTCAGGGAAACAGATAGGAGGTTCTGTGGCAGTGAGCATGAATCCCGGCTGGTATGTTGCCTCCCAGGTGCCAGGGTCCGGGATGTCACTGATCGGGTCCAGAGGATTCTAGAGCGGGATGGAGAACAGCCAGAAGTCGTGGCTCGTGATGGTACCAACGACATAGGTGGGAAGAGGGATGAGGTCCTGAAAAGTGAGTTTAGCGAGCTAGGCAGAAGGCTGAAGGACAGGACCTCGAGGGTAGCGATCTCGGGATTGCTGCCAGTACCACACAATAGTGAAGGCAGGAATAGGAGGAGATGGCAGATAAATGCGTGGCTGAGATGTTGGTGCAAGAGGGAGGGTTTTAGATTTTTGGATCATTGGGATCTCTTCAGGAGAAGGTGGGACCTCTACAGAGAGGACGGGTTACACCCGAACGTGAGGGGGGCCAATATCCTTGCAACCAGGTTTGCTACAGTGGTTCGGGAGGGTTTAAACTAGTTTGCGAGGGGGATGGGAACCGGAGGAGTAGGTCAGAGGAAGAAGGGGATGGGGAAAGGTCAGATCTAACAGGTAGAGAGGCTTTGAGGAAGGAGAAGCAGAGTACAGGCTATAAAAGTAGAAAGGTGGATGGGCTAAAGTGCATTTACTTAAATGCAAGAAGCGTCAGGAATAAGGGAGATGAACTGAGGGCTTGGATAAGTACATGGAACTATGATATTGTGGCTATCACAGAGACATAGCTGACATCAAGGCAGGAATGGATATTGAATATTCCTGGGTTTCAGTGTTTTAAAAGGGATAGGGAGGGGGGAGAGAAGAGGAGGAGGGGTGGCGATACTAGTCAGGGACAATATTACAGCTGCAGAAAGGGTGGATAATGTAGAAGGATCCTCTCTAGAGTCAATATGGGTGGAAGTTAGGAATAAGAAAGGAGCAGTTACTCTACTGGAAGTATTCTGTAGGCCCCCTGGTAGTAGTAGGGAAACTGAGGAGCAGATTGGGAGGCAGATTTTGGAAAGGTGCAAAAATAACAGGGTTATTATAGTGGGAGACTTCAAATTCCCAAATATTGATTGGCACCTGCTTAGTGCCAAAGGTTTAGCCGGGGCAGTTTGTTAAGTGCGTAAAGGACAGATTGCTGTCACAGTATGTTGACAGGCCGACTAGAGAGGATGCCATATTAGATCTAGTTTTAGGTAATGAACCAGGTCAGGTGACAGATCTCTCGGTAGGTGAGCATTTGGGGGACAGCGACCACTGCTCCATAACCTTTAGAATTGTCATGGACAGGGATAGGAGCAGAGAGGACGGGAAGATATTTAATTGGGGAAAGGCGAATTATGAGGCTATAAGGCGAGAACTTGAGAGTGCGAAATGGGATGACATTTTTGAAGGGAAATGTACTATAGAGATGTGGTCAATGTTCAGGGATCTCTTGCAGGATGTTAGGGATAAATTTGTCCTGGTGAGGCAGAGAAAGAATAGCGGGGTGAAGGAACCATGGGTGACAAGGGAGGTGGAACAACTAGTTAGGAAGAAGAAGGCAGCGTACATAAGGTGTAAGCAGCAAGGATCAGACAGGGCTCATGAGGAGTATAGAGTAGCAAGGAGGGAACTTAAGAAGGGGCTATGGAGAGCAAGAAGGGGACATGAAAAGGCTTTGGCGAGTAGGATTAAGGAGAATCCCAAGGCTTTTTACTCGTACGTGAAGAGCAGAAGGATGGCTAGAGTAAAGGTAGGTCCGATTAAAGACAAAGGTGGGAGGATGTGCCTGGAAGCTGTGGAAGTGGGTGAGGTTCTCAATGAATACTTCTCTTCAGTATTCACCAAGGAGAGGTGTCTTGATGATGCTGAGGACAATGTTGGTAAGGGTAATGTTCTAGAGTATGTAGATATCAAGAGAGAAGATGTGTTGGAGCTGTTAGAAAATATTAGGACAGATAAGTCCCCGGGGCCTGACGGAATATTCCCCAGGCTGCTTCGTGAGGCGAGGGAGGAGATTGTTGAACCGTTGGCTAGAATCTTTGAGTCCTCGTTGTCCATGGGGATGGTACCGGAGGATTGGAGGGTGGCGAATGTTGTCCCCTTATTCAAAAAAGATAGTAGGGATAGTCCAGGGAATTACAGACCGGTGAGCCTTATGTCTGTGGTGGGTAAGCTGCTAGAAAGGATTCTAAGAGATAGGATCTATGACCATTTAGAGAATCATGGACTGATTAGACAGCCAGCATGGATTTGTGAAGGGAAGATCATGCCTCACTCGCCTGATAGGCTTCTTTGAGGAGGTGACCAGGAAGATTGATGAGGGTAGTGAAGTAGATGTGGTCTACATGGATTTTAGTGAGGCGTTTGACAAGGTTCCACATGGTAGGCTTGTTCAGAAGGTCAGAGGCCAAGGGATCCAGGGAGGCTTGGCCATGTGGATTCAGAATTGGCTTGCCTGTAGAAAGCAGAGGGTTGTGGTGGAGAGAGTGCATTCGGATTGGAGGGCTGTGACTAGTTGTGTCCCACAAGGATCGGTTCTGGGACCTCTACTTTTGTGATATTTATTAATGACTTAGTTGAGGGGGTGGAAGGGTGGGTTAGCAAGTTTGCAGATGACACAAAGATCTGTGGTGTTGTGGATAGTGTGGAGGGCTGTCGAAGCTTACAGAAGGATATTGATAGGATGCAGAGCTGGGCTGACAAGTGGCAGATGGAGTTCAATCCAGAAAAGTGTGAAGTGGTACACTTTGGAAGGACAAACTCCAAGGTGGAATACAAAATAAATGGCAGGATTCTGGGCAGTGTAGAGGAGCAGGGGGATCTGGGGGTTCATATCCACAGATCACTGAAAGTTGCCACACAGGTGGATAGGGTAGTTAAGAAAGCTTATGGGGTGTTAGCTTTCATAAGTCGTGGGATCAAGTTTAAGAGCCACGAAGTAAAAACTCTGGTTAGACCACACTTAGAGTACTGTTTCCAGTTCTGGTCATCTCATTATAGGAAGGATGTGGAGGCGTTGGAGAGGGTGCAGAGGAGATTTACCAGGATGCTGCCTGGATTAGAGTGTATGGAGTATGAGAAGAGACTAAGGGAGCTGGGGCTTTACTGATTGGAGAGATGGAGGATGAGGGGAGACATGATATTGGTATACAAAATATTAAGAGGAATAGATAGAGTGGACAGCCAGCACCTCTTTCCCAGGGCACCAATGCTCAATACAAGATGGCATGGCTTTAAGGTAATGGGGGGGGGATGTTCAAGGGAGACGTCGGGGGAGGTTTTTCACCCAGAGAGTGGTTGGTGCATGGACTGCGCTGCCTGGAGTGGTGGTGGAGGCTGATACATTGGTCAAGTTCAAGAGATTGTTAGATAAGCATATGGAGGAATTTAAGATAGAGGGGTATGTGGGAGGAAGGGTTTTGATAGTTTTAGGAGTGGTTTGAAGGTTGGCACAACATGGTGGGCTGAAGGGCCTGTATTGTGCTGTGTTGTTCTATGGTTCTATGGTTCTAACACTATGACTGCTTTGACGACTTTGAATTACAATGGACTGCTTTTTTGTTCTAATTGTGTTCTTTCTTGTAAAAACTATGTATAATATATGTTTAATTATGTTTTTCTTGTGAATGTTGTGTGTCTGATGCTATGTGCCTGTGATGCTGCTCCAAGCAATTTTTTCATTGCACCTGTACATACATGTACTTGTGCATATGACAATAAACTCAACTTTCCACCTTGACTTTGATTAAATCAGCAGTCATTGCACAATGAAGAACTGTCCAACATCCAAACTTCCAATACTACTTCTCTGTTCTTTAATTTTGTTTCACATTCCTTCTTTTCTCTCCTTCATTGCCCAGAATTTCCTCCCAATGCCAAGCTACCCATGGCCACTGACCTACATAGTAAGTGCCAAATTACCTTTAGAAGATCTATCAGTACCAACTTCCTGACTGAAGCAATTCTGATCCTCAATGAGGCCCTGTGCTATGGCTGTGTCTGACACATGTGTGGGGGTCCAGAAAAATTCTGCCTACAAACCAGCTTATTCACATCTATCACTTCTGTTGATCTCAATTAAAACGCATCCTTCCTTCTCCATTTATAGTAACATTACACAAAAAACATGTACGTTCAAAGCATGATGCATAGAAGGATGCAACAATTTGCCAAAAATAAAGTACAGATCTTCAGTCTGAATTCTTTGGAACTAAGTACATTTCAGATGAATTTGAATGATATACCAGTGATATTTTGTCTAACCAATGAAAATTTTTAATATTATTGAAATTGTATATTATATTTTGTATAGATAAAACATATTTTGAAGAAACGTCTGTTTTATTTAATGAACTTGTTAACACTCATAAACATCTTCATACCACAGATCTTCTACTGCACTAAACAGTAGAACACTAAACTGATCTGTAGTTCTAATGCTCTAAACAGTAGAACATGCCATTCCAATTCAAGGGCTTTGTCATTCTTTTATTTATTAATACTGTTCAGTTACCCGTTTCAGAATTTATTTGAGCTATTGTTTGCAGAGTTTTATTCCAGCAAGGACCACTGGAAGGTTGCTGCATGCTACTTGATGCTATGATATAGTCCACTGCTCAGTGAGTACACCAGTTGGTATGTACTTCACACAGTGGCAGACAATAATGGTTCATTCATAATAATAGTAATCTTCAAGAAGCAGCTATTGTAGCATTGACTAAATAATTATAAGTGGTATTTGAAACTCTTGAGGAAAGAAAGCTATTTAAAAGGCTCCTATCAAGGCTGCAGGCAGAAGAGAACAAATAACGTATATGATTCTTGTGTCAATGAAGTTTTCAGTGCAGAGGTAACCAACGTATGATACAACAGAGTGCACAGAAATTCAAAAATGGTGATTAACAGTTTCAGCAAAGACGGAGGTTTCCCTGCTGGTGCGTGGGTGTATTGGATGACATGGGCACAGCATGAGGAAAACCAGGCAGAGCACATGCACGTAAGGGAATCTGCCCAGTTTTCTACCCATCATGATATTTGTGAAGGAGGTGAGTGACCTTAGGTTTCCCTCCACAAGTTTATCTCTGCTGCACATCTTCCCACAAAACAGAGAGTGAATTACAATCTTTGTAATGATAAATTGCTACATTCTTACATTACTAGCAGCAATTCACATTTAATCTTTCTTAACACATGCAGCAGGGGTCCATGGGCCTTGCAGTTGGCAAATCCTTAGAGGAGCTGATTCCATCTGTGAATGCATCCATCACAAGACCCATGTAGAATATACAGTTGCATGCTTCAGTGGCCTCCTTTACACAACTGGATTTCCACCTGGAGACTCAGACCAAAGGTGAACCAGAGCAGATGGTGGAGAAGACGGCAGTGGAGAGCCCATGGCAGAAAACACAGTGCTATCCAAGTTCTACTCTACTGGAGACAGAACCTGTACCCCTGGGGCTGTTGCTAGAAATGAAAATTCATTGAGCAGCAGGAGAAATAGTGCCATGCACTGACTGGACTTCCAAACACACTGACCATGATTGCTGAAAGACAGTATTAATCCATTGTACTTATATTAAATCATACTTGTTGTCCCAATAACAAACAGCATATTTTGAAGTATAATTATAACGTAGGGAACACAAGAGCCAATTTGCACACATCAAGTCACTCTGTGACCTCATTAAGTGATGTTAATTAAAGAATGAATAATGGCCAGGACACTGCTTGCACTTCTTTCACAATAGAGTTATGAGATATTTTACAACCACTTGATTTCACATCTCATCTGAATGATGGTACCTCTATCAGTGCTGTAATGAGTCTTGATCACATCACTGGAGTGAGACTTGAACACAGAATATTCTGATTCCAAAACCATTGTGCCATTGTGCCACCAACCAAACCACAACTGCCATGGTGAAAGGAGTCATCCACGTCAAGTGCAAGTGCATAGAAGTGATTGGGAAATGAGGTTTGAATTATTTTGTGGATGGAGGGGTCGGCTTCATGGAATATTAAGAAGTCACATTTAGCTGGATGACAGCCATGCACATTCCAGATACCAAATGTCTGCCACCATAAATAGAATGGCAGCTCGCCCTGTGCTGAGTTTACAGTTCAGCTTGCCAGTGGTTAGCATAATGCTTTACAGCACCAGAGACCTGGGTTCAAATCCGGCCACTGTCTGTCATGTTCTCCCCATGTCTGTGTGGGTTTCCTCCGGGTGCTCTGGTTTCCTCCCACATTCCAAAGACGTACAGGTTAGGAAGTTATGGGCATGCTATGTTGGCGCCAGAAGCATGGTGACACTTGCGGGCTGCCCCCCAAAATCACTACGCAAAAGATGTATTTCTCTGTGTGTTTTGATGTACATGTGACTAATAAAGATCTTATCTTATCTTATCAAACCACAATGGTGGCACCAAGCAGGAGTGGTAGGAAATAGAAGAGCAAAGCTTTTTTTCTCTTCCATGTGTAACTGAGGAAACACAATAATATAGAATTTCCAACATACCTGAAAACACCCATCAGTATTCCTCAAGGCCCCCTGCCAGACTATTCTACCTTGCACAAGACTCAAGGTGACATTTGTGTGAGAATTGGC
This sequence comes from Pristis pectinata, assembly GCF_009764475.1. Taxonomy (NCBI): domain Eukaryota; kingdom Metazoa; phylum Chordata; class Chondrichthyes; order Rhinopristiformes; family Pristidae; genus Pristis; species Pristis pectinata. Next base: position 58,166,685 of record NC_067413.1, read on the forward strand.
CTTGTACAAAAAAAATGCATAAAGACCTTTCCTCTGCCAATCTCCCACTACTGGGAAGAGTAGAGATCACGAGAAAGTATAAGAATGAAAAAACTAGAAGTATCTGTAGCTTAAAGCCCTTGGAGTTTGCTCTGCCATTCAGTAAGCACATGACTGTTCCTGTACCTCCTCCACCTTCCTGCCTTATCCCAGAAGTGAACTTGGGAACAGATTAGAATTAGGGTATAGAGGACCAGGAGGAAGATTTTGGGAGATGGATTCACAGAAGAAAGAAAGGATCGTGGGGTGATCAGAGGATTTCAGGTGGCGGTGGAAGGATCCTATAATGGGGGTCAACTGAGGGGAGAATAGGTTGTGAGGAGGTGATGGTTGTTTATGATAATAATTGCGGGAGAGTGTGGAGGCAATTGGTAGAGAGAGTTGGGGACTGAGAGATGATTGGAGATGATGGTTGGGTGGAATATAACCAGGGTGTTGACAGTATTATGTTGGGGTGGGGCAGGAGGCAAGAATTGGGTGTGGTATTGAGTTGACAACGTAAAGTTAAGTAACACCAAACTAGATCTCAACTTTCAGATTAAGATCTGTCCGAAAGTTCCCACATTCATTTATACAATACAATTTTATATGATATTACAACATAGGTTGATTGCAGGGCTGTTTTATGTCAATATCAGAAAGAGGAGCAATCACATTTGATTTTATAGGTGGTTTTGCCATTGTGCTAATGGTGCAACCTAATTGAACCTCACATTGTTAGGACATCTCCGGAAATACAGGTGGTAATATTAACATTGATTTTATCACTATCTGACTCCTCCTACTGTACTCTACATCTTGTTCCTCCTGCAGCACACCATGACTATGGTGGACATCTTTGTTAGTGTGGGACAGATATGTCTTGGCACCTGAAGAACATCTTCTCCATGCTACTGGCCCATTCAGAAATCTAATGACAGAGGGGAAGAAGCTGTTCCTGAAATGTTAAGTGTGCGTCTTCAGGCTCCTGTACCTCCTCCCTGATGGTAGTAACATGAAGACAGCATGTCCCAGCTGGTGAGGGTCTTTAATAATGGATGCTGCCTTCTTGAGGCATGTCCTCGATGGCTGGGAGGGTTGTGCCTGTGATGGAGCTGGCTGAGTTTACAACCCTCTGCAGCCTCTTTTGATCCTGCACATTGGAGCCTCCATACCAGGCTGTGATGCAACCAGTCAGAATGCTCTCCACTGTACATCTGTAGAAATTTGCAATAGTCTTTGGTGACATACCAAATCTCCTCATGAAGTAGAGCTGCTGGCATGCCTTCTTCATGATTATTGCATCAATGTGTTGGGCCCAAGATAGATCCTCTGAGATGTTGATGCCCAGGAACTTGAAGCTGTTCACACTTTCCACCACTGACCCCTCAATGAGGACTGGTGTGTGTTCTCCCGACTTCCCCTTCCTGAAGTCCACAATCAATTCCTTGGTCTTGCTGATGTTGAGTGCGAGGTTGTTGTGGCAACACTACTCAACTAGCCGATCTATCTCACTCCTGTACACTTCCTCATTGTCATCTGAGATTCTACCAACAGCAGTGGTGTCATCGGTGAATTTATACAGTAGTTGGCATTTGAGCTGTGCTTGGCCACACAGTCATGAGTGTAGAGAGAGTAGAGCAGTGGGATATGGACACATCCTTGAGGTGTGCCTGTGTTGATCGTCAGTGAGGAGCAGATGTTGTTATAGATCTGCACTGACTGTGGTCTCCCAATGAGGAAGTCAAGGATCCAATTGCAGAGGGAGTTACAGAGGCTTTGAAGTTTGTTGATTAGTACTGAGGGGATGATGGTGTTGAACATCCAGCTGTAATCGATAAACAGCAGCCGTTGCTGTTGTCTAGGTGCTCCAAAGCCGAGTGCAGAGCCAGTGAGATTGCATTCACTGTAGTCCTGTAGGCAAATTGCAATGGGTCCAGGTCCTTGCTCAGGCAGGAGTTAATTCTAGCCATGACCAACCTCTCAAAGCACTTCTTCACAGTAGATGTGAATGCTCCCCGGTGCTAGTTGTTGAGGCAGCTCACCTTGCTCTTCTTGGGCACTGGTATGATTGATGCTGACCTGAAGCAGGTGGGAACCTCTGACTGCAGCAGTGAAAGGTTGAAGATGTCCTTGAACACTCCAGCCAGTTGGTCGGCACAGGTTTTCAGTACCCTACCAAGTACACCGTTGGGGCCTGACGCCTTACGAGGGTTCACCCCCTTGCAGGATGTTCTGATGTCGGCCTCCGAGACAGAGATCACAGGGTCACCAGATGCTGTGGGGATTCATACAGCTGTAGTGTTATTCTCCCTTTCAATGCATGCATAAAAGGCATTGAGCTCATCGGGGAGTGAAGCATCGCTGCCATTTATGCTGTTCGGTTTCACCTGATAGGAAGTAATGGCATGTAACCCTGCCACAGCTGTCATGTGTCCAATTGTGTCTCTAACTTCACATGGAATTGCCTTTTTGCTCTCACGATGGCCTTCCGTAGGTTGTACTTGGACTTCTTGTAGGGTTCTGGATCGCCGGTCTTGAATGTCACAGACTGTGAATCTCCTGGTTTATCCAGGGTTTCTGGTTTGGGAAAACTTGTAATGTTCTTGACAGCACACACTCATCCACACAGGTCTTGATGAAATCGGTGATGGCCGTGGTATATTCATTCAAAACAGTCCTGTAAATGCTCCTCCACTTCCTTTGACCATACCTTCACGGTCCTCACCACTGATGCTGAGGTCCTCAGTCTCTGCCTATATGTCAGGAAGTACAGCTAGGCGATCAGACTTGCCAAAGTGCAGGGGCTGGATGGCACACTAAGTGTTCTTGATGGTGGTGTAACAGTGATTGAATGTGTTGGCTCCTCTGGTTCCAAGAGTAATTATAGAGAGTAGTTTATGGGAAATCAAGACAAACAGAAGTACAATATGCAACAGTTTCATCTCCAGGCCAGTAGATTTCTTTTCTCTGGCAATGTTTAGGCTGCACTTTGCAGCAAGAAAAAGAATGAAAAATTTCTACATTGTTTACTCCCCAAAAAATATCCAAAGGGATATTCGAGATATAGGAATTATGCAGAAAGATTATCTTTATGTGGTAGATTCTAAAGTTCTTTATATTCATTGTTACTTCTAAAGCACACTTATTATTGGTATGTAGAAAAACACTTGAACCAATTTACACATAAGGACCTACAATCGGAGCAAGATGGCGTCGGAGCATGGCAACTCGTTGCAAGCTGCTCTCTACAGATCTACTCATTAGCCTTACTATAATCTTTCTACACTTTTAAATTTAAACTCTATGTCACTATTACTAATAATGTTCTTTTAAATCTTCTTACAGGGCTGGTGATCTTCCAACCTACAGTAACGACTACGAAGCAGACCTGACTCCCGGACCCAGAGGGAAATGACCAGCACGGCCTAGGACGGGCCTGTCCATGTGGAAGCCTCTGCAGGGCGAGGAGACATCCCCACGGAGCCCCCATCGCCAAGACCCAGAAGCCACGACCAAGAAAGCTCACCAGCGCCTCTACTTCCTCAGGAGGCTAAAGAAATTTGGTTTGTCCCCTTTGACTCTCACCAACTTTTATTGATACACCATAGAAAGCATCCTATCTAGATGTATCACAGCTTGGTACGGCAACTGCTCTGTCCAGGACCGCAAGAAACTGCAGAGAGTTGTGGACGCAGCCCGGCGCATCATGGACACCAGCCTCCCCTCCTTGGACTCTGTCTTTACCTCTCGTTGTCTTGGTGAAGCAGCCAGCATAATCAAAGTCCCCAACCACCCGGGTCATTCTCTCTTCTCTCCTCTTCCATTGGGTAGAAGATACAAGAGCCTAAGGGCACGTGCCACCAGACTTAAGGACAGCTTCTACCCCACTGTGATAAGACTATTGAACAGTTCCCTTATACGATGAGGACTCTGACCTCATGATCTACCTTGTTGTGGCCTTGCACCTTATTGCACTGCACTTTCTCTGTAGCTGTGACACTTTACTCTGTACTGTTATTGTTCTTACCTGTACTACATCAATGCACTCTGTACTAACCCAATGTAACTGCACTGTGTAATGAATTGATCTGTACAATCGGTATGCAAGACAAATTTTTCACTGTACCTCAGTACAAGTGCCAATAATAAACCAATACCAATACCAAAGAAAACATATTGAATGCTAATTTTCATTACTAATGTTGGTTGGTTGAAGGATAAATGCTGGCCAGGATGCTGTGGTTACATCTCTCACTTTTCTTTGATTAGTGCCATGGGATTTCTTTTTATTTGCAGCTCAGATTGCAGATAGTTCATAGTGCATCATCTCATGGCACCTTTGATAATGCAGTATCCACTCCACACTGAAGTTTCATCCTGCTTCATGCACCAGATCCTGAAATGAAGCTTGAATCCATTGTTTTTCTGACTCAAAGTCAAGAGAGCTACTCAGAATCAATAATCTTATAAACATAAAAAACAATAGGATTTCAAGTGAATGAGACAATATTATTAACAATGGAAAGACACAGTCTGTGGGATAGCATGTGATTAAACCTTGGGGAAGAATTCCCTTGAGCTTTCTTCTCATTGCCACATTGTAAATTCACCGGATGAGCTGAGGAAATCTCAGAAAAACAACATAAACTTTGCACATATCTGAGGAAAAATCCCTCTGAAAGTTCATCCTTAGGGACCAATTGCACAATCCCTTGTCTAACACGTTCATTTCCATTAAATTCATAGTTGCCTTAGTGTTCCCTTCCTTCTGCAATCTACAGGCTTTCAAAATCCATGCTCAGTCTCATCTAAACTCCACTTGTAACTCACTTTATTTTCTAACAGCAATGGTGTCCTAAACAACGAAGTTGGGCTCTCAACTAAAAATACATGTTAATAAAAATAACAAATATCCAACAATGAGTCACAAACAGCAGTTTAGTCTTGGGTCCTGCTGGTATTCATAAGTTGTTCAAGCAAATAATTCATTAGCATCACTTGAGTAAATTGCTGCCTTTAACTCACAGCCAGTCGCCTATTATTCTACTTTTAGACCTACTAAAGTACTTATAGCCATCAGCTTTTTGCCTCACACAGTTGGTATGGTATTCATAAAAGGAGGTGTATTAATAAGGCACTGTGATTTCACTTTTAGACATACTGCGTGCATGCCACACTACATTTTCCCAATATTGTTACCACCATTATTCATTAGAAATAACTAATTTACATATTTTATGGTGACAGTTGTAGGAAGGTATTTAATGTATTCAAAATACATGGAGTCTAATTGTTTTTAAACAATCAGCTTTTATTATGCAAGTCATTTATGTGTAGCTGATACCAAACAGGCCTTGAAGCAACTGCATCACCCCAGGCCTTAACATCTGTTTTATTACACAAAACAGATATCCAAGAATCTCTATATATTTCACAAATGTTTTCATTAAAATACAAAAATTAAATGTTCTCCAGTTACAGAGATATTCCAGATTGTTATGGGGTAACAACTGAATATCTATGACACTGGAAAACTGGAAAAGGGAAAAGATATGTAATGAAAAGCAGTTTAACAGCTTGATCGCAGTGTTTTAATAATGCTGTAATTAAGAACACTTAACATGAAAACACTGCCAATATGAATTTTATTCTGGTATAGATGTGAGGAAGTGAATTTCCATGGTTTTATCGCTCTCCATTAGATGAGCTGCGTAATCACTAGAAATGCTGCGTAATCAGACCTTACTCCATTTTTCCATTTCTTTTGCCAAAATTATGTCAGACAATTAGATAAACACAGTAGAAATTCACTCCATAACTTAAAATATTCTAAACGTAACAGATTCCTGTCAGTTGTTGGAACAGTACTTGGCATGAATCATTTGATGGAAAATACTAAATTGCCTTACCTTCCAAATACCAGAGACAGAGTGATAGGGATGTACAACAACGAAATGGGTCCTTCAGCCCAGCATGTCCATACCAACTTTTTTGCCCATCTGCACTAATGCCATTTGCTTGCATTAGGACCATATCCTTTCCTGCTTTGCCTATTTAAGTGTCTTTTTAGATGACTCATCAATGTAGTAATCGTATCTGATTCCACCACCTCCTTTGGCATCAGGTTCCATATATCAACCACTCTCTGTATAAAAAACGTACCCCTCAGATTCCCTTTAAAACTCCTTTCTCTCACCTTAACCCTAAGATAACCCTACCTCGGGTAAAAGGTTTTGACTATCTACCCTATCTCTGCCTCTTATAATCTTATATATTTCTGTTAGGTCACCCTCACCATCAGTTATGGGGAGGGATTAAACAGTTTGAGCTTGTTTTCAGGCAACATTATGCTGAATCTCCTCTGCATTCTCTCCAGTGCAATCACATCCTTCCTGTAGTGTTGTGACCAGACTTAGACACAATACTCCAGTGTTTGGTAAAGTTGCAACACAGAGCCCCAACTCTTGCAGTCAATGCCCTGATTTATGAAAGTGAGCATGCCATATACCCTCTTCACTACTCTATTGAGCTGTGATGACTCTTTCAGGGAACTATGGACTTGGATCGGTCAGTATCTCTGTTCATCTACATTCCTTGGTGCCCTACCATTTACTGTATATGTATTACATTTATTTGACTTCCCAAAATACATCACCTCACATCTGTTGGGATTAAATTCCATCTGACAATGCTCCACCTAACTTTTTATCTGATCTATATCCTGCTGTATCCTTAGACAACCTTCTGCACTATCCACAAAACCACCAATTTTAATGTCATCTGCAAACTTACCGTACCTCTACTAACTGTACTCTTTCCCTTCACAGCAAACATATAAGGTCTTTTGTGCAATCTCCATTAGTGAAACTTACAGGGAGCTGATGCATTCTGATGAAGCTAGCAGAGTGGTTAAAAATAAAGACAAACTGGATTAGTGCCAGCCATAATGAAGCCTGCTGATAAACTAATGTTGCCATAATAAGCTATTCCCTGTTCATAAAATAATGATGTCATGAAGGCTACTTCTTTGAACTTCCTGTAGCTCTTACATCTGTGATCAATTTGTTGGATACTTGTGTCAACATGTGATTGTGATTTAAAAGCTGTAGCATAAATGCAGCCAACTCCAAATCTTCTAAATATCACTGCAATTATCCTGTGGGGTATTAGCTGACCAACTAAATGTTCAAGTAGACTGTAAATCCAGAGGGTGAAGGATGGGACATTCATGCTGCTTACCCAAAGGAGTTAGTACAGGGGCAGAGTCATTTTAATGATCAGGTCTAATTTAAATTAATTTTGTGAACAGCTAGCATGAATTGCACTCCCAATAGATCAACTATGATTACATTGAATGGCAGATCAGGCTCAAGAGGCTAATGGCCTACTCCTTTTTCCTGTCTTCCTATGTACCTAATAGGAGGTTCTCCAATTAATAGAGTAGAAAACCTTCAGGGTGGCTTTAATGGACAACAGCTGTTCTCTGCAAACAGTAACTTACACACCAGTAGACAAAATGTCCTCCAATGGTCTGAAACAACAGTGGAGACTCCATCACTGAACATGTAAAACCACACACCCCAATCCCTCGGTGAAGGAGGTCCCTTTCCAAAAAGATTGCTTCCAAGACAAATATGCAAAGAGAGGTATGACAGAAAGGTTGCAGTGAAGAAAGTGTGTACTAACTTGGCCAGGAATGAGTGCCATGGTAGGATTCACTTCCATGTCTCTTGTACTCTCTCCTCAAACATGTAGGCCCCTATTTGAACCCTAACATTAGCAATGCATCCTTTCATCCCATCCCATGTTTTTTCATTAGTTCACAGCAATGCCTCTCATTTTCTATCCTCAAAGCATGTGATTGCCTTCTGGGTATCTCAATCATACCTCACATGCTGTTGTTTTCTTCATCATACAGACAATGGAAAGATAACTCACATGCACTGAAACCTCAAAAAATGAATGTAGTAGACCAGATCCATTCTTCTTACCAGAGAATCTGAGACACAGCAGGGTACAACCATTAGAGCAGCAGGTAACGCTGCCGCTCCACAGATACTTTCACCAATGTTAGATACCACACAGAGGGCATATAGAACACTAGTGAGATTGTGTGGCCTTATTTCCCTTCTTTGTTCCAGTCACCTAACTTTTTCAGTCACATATTGGCACTTGCATCATGGCAACATGACAGCATACCATCCTACTGTTTCATATTCCACTGCTTACCTATGCAACTACGGTAAAATTCTGAGAATCCACCATCCGACTATTCAGAAATGCTGATGGTTCAGCATCTGGCTCACCGGGTGATGTTTGCCATGCTTCCCTACAACCCACTAGGACCCCAGTTCCTGTGCTCCCTTTCCACTCACTGGGGCCCCAGTACCCATGCTCCCTTAAAACTTACCTGGTTCACTGGAAAATGTGTAATAATACTGTGTAACATCTTAAAAAAATGCGTGAAAAATGTGTTGGGGTCTTAATACAAAGAACATCCAATAATCCAGAAAATCCACTAGTCTGGCATGACCAAAGTCCCAAATGTACTGTATTGTCAGATTTTCACCATATATGCTCACTTGTCCTTCTCTTTTCATAAAGTTCTTTCTGATATCTCACATGTTGTCGCCAGTAAGGAAGAAAATCTGTCCAAAGGAACTCTCATTTAATCTTACTTTTTCAAGCACCCATACAGATATTGAAACCCATGCAGAGCATGAAAAATGAACTTTACCATGACACTGGTAAATGTTTAGAATGATAGGTACATAGGATGGCAAATCATCAGCTGACCTTCCTACTTCTGATCTTATGATGGAAAGAAAGTCATTGATGAATCAGACAAAGATAGTTAGGCCCTGTATAATGCCTTGAGGGCCTCTAATAAACACAACCATCTTCCTTTGTGCAAGATAAAGTGAGCTGCACCAACAAAACATGCATTTGAGACTGCCACTAGTTCACTTCAGATCACATATTGTTCCTTCATCGCCCTACAACTGACAAATTCCTATTTACCACCACTGAAAATTTTCAAATAAAACCAAAACAGGATTCAATATTTCTTGTTCTGCTATATTCTTTTATATGTTTCAGTGTTATGTGTTGTTATCTAGATACAAACTTTATTCAGTGGAGAATAACATAGACATCAACAGAGGAGAATTGCAGAAATATCTCCTGGACATTGCTTTTACATAAGAAACATTAGAAACCATAAGTGGGCAGCACGGTAGGGTAGCGGTTAGAGCGATGCTATTACAGCACCAGCGATTGGGGTCCGATTCCCGTCGCTGTCTGTAAGGAGTTTGTACATTCTCCTGTGTCTGCATGGGTTTCCTCCGTGTGCTCCAGTTCCCTCCCACATTGCAAAGACGTATGGGTAGGTTAATTTGGGTTTAAAATGGGCGGCACAGACTCATTGGGCCGGAAGGGCCTGTTACCATGCTGTAAATAAAATTTTAAAAAAAAATTTTAAACCATATGTATGCTGGAAAAAAACAGCAGAGTTATGGCAAAAAGGTATTGGGGTAAATTGGATAGTTAGAAGAACTGACATAGACATGACGAACTGTCTACCTCCTTCTGAATTGTATGATTCTACGTTTACCATGGGGATTAAATAAATACATATCCATGCTAATGGAATTTTTTATTTAAGCAATAGCTTTCTCAGTGCTTCCATTGGGATGCAATTGTGGTGCATTCTTTGCAAATTAGATATAATTGGCCAAACTTTCTGAGAAAAATAACAATGTATTAGTAAGACATTCCATTATTAAAGACGGACTAGCCAGCATTTACAGGAGATGAAAAGATATGGCATGCTAAATCTCAAGAGATTATGGCTGCATTGTTTATGCAGCACAAATATATTTCCCTTAGCTTCCCCAGCATTTTCAAGAGAATGCTAAATTTGTTCATTAATTGCCAATTAAAATCATTGCAGACAGTTGAGGAACATATTTCCTGAATAAAACCATTTGCCATTTATGATGATGCCCGCACACACTAACCCGATCCAGACCCGGAGCAATGACGGCACAGATTCTCAATGTATCTACCAATGAATTGAAGCAGATTATGATCTGCAATGAGGCATCAGGCAACACATCCTCAGACATGCAGCCCAGAACAACCTGATGACTTTTGGCAACTCATTGTGGTTAATGGATTTGGAAATATTTTTAAATATCTCTGATTCAAAGACAGTGGAAATAAACTTAAATTTAAAAAATCTTAATCGAATCATAGAGTTATACAGCACAGAAAGAGGCCTTTCAGCCCTATTCATCCATGCCAGCCAAAGTCCCTTCCTGAGCTAGTCCTATTTGCCTGCATTTGGCCCATATCCCTCTAAACATTTCCTATCCACATACCTGTCCAAATGTCTTTTAAGCATTATAATCGTACCTGTCTCTACCACTGGCACCTCATTCCATATACCCATCACCCTCTGAGTGTAAAACTTGCCCCTCTGGTCTCCCTTACACCTTTGCCCTCTCACCGACAGTCCATTACCTGTGCCCCTTATGATTTTATAAACCTCTATGAGGTCACCGTCAGCCTCTTTCACTCCAGGGAAAACAGTCCAAGCCCATCCAGTCTCTCCTCATATCTCCAGTCCCAGCAACAGCCTTGTGAATCTTTTCTGCACCCTTTCTTGCGTAATTACATATTTCCTATAGTATGATGATCAGAACTGCACATAATATTCTAGGTGAGGTCTCATTGATGTCTTGATCAGCTGCAACATGACGTCCCAGTTCTTGTACTCCATGCCCCATCCAATGAAGGCAAACATGCCGTATGCCTTCTTCACCACCTTATTTATCTGTGTTGTCACTTTCAGGTAACTATGTACTTATATTCCTAGGTATCTGTGTTCTACAACACTCCCCAGGGCCCTGTCATTTACTGTGTATGTCCTGCCCTGGTTTAACTTCCAAGTACCATTCCTTTGCCCACTTTCCCAGTTGATTTAGATCCCACTTAACCTTAGACAACCTGCTTCACTGTCTACCATACCACCAATTTTCATGTGATCTGTAAACTTACCAATCAAGTCACTTACATTCTCAATCAATTCATTAATATAGATAGACAACAGTGGGCCCAGCACCAATCCCTGCCGCACACCACAGGTCACAGGCCTCCAATCTGAAAAACCCTCCACTATCACCGTCTGACTCCCTCCGCCAAGACAATTTTGTACCAATTGGCTAGCTAACCCCAGATCCCACATGATCTAACCTTCTGGACCAGCCTACCCTGTGGGACCTTGTCAAAGGCCTTGCTAAAGTCCATGTAGACAACGTCTACCACCCTGCCCTTGTCAATCCTCTTGGTCACCTCTTCAAAAAACTCAACCAAGTTTGTGAGACACAATTTCTCATGCACAAAGCCATGCTGATCATCCCTAATCAGTCCTTGCCCTTCCAAATGTAGACAGATCTTGTCTCTCAGAATACCATCCAGATAACATTCCCATCACTGATGCTGAGCTCACTGGCCTTTAGTTCCCTGGCCTGTTCTTGCAGCCCTTCTTAAATAAAGATAAAACATTAACCACTCTCCAGTCTTCCAGTACCTCACCCATGGCTAAGAAAGATACAAAAATCTCTATCAGGGCCCCTGTAATTTCTTTCCTTGCTTTTCACAATGTCCTAGGTTACTTTTGGTCAGGTCCTGAGGATTTATCCATCTTTATGCACCCCAAGACCACCAACACCACCTCTTTGATAACGTCGATATGTTTCAGTACATCACCGTTCTCTTCCCTGAATTTCCTAGCTTCCATAACCTTCTTCATGGTAAATGCAGTCAAGACTATTCAGGTGAGACTTCGCCCAATTCCCATGGCTCCACACATAAACAACCACACTGATCCTTAAGAGGACCTTTCTCTCCCTAGTTACACTTTTGCTCTTAATATACATGGAATCTTTTAGGATTCTCTCCTTTTTGCCCTCCTGATTTCCTTCTTAAATGTACTCCTACATCCCTTATACTCCTCAGGGGATTTAATTGATCCCAGCTGCCTATACCTGACACATGCACCTTTTCCTCTGACCAGAGCCTCAATATCCCTCATCAGCCATTTGTATACCTGCACTGTACCTTCTCTGTAACTATAATACTATATTCCGCATTCTGTTATCTTTTTTACCTTGACGTACTTATGTATGGAATGATTGGTCTGGATGGCATGCAAACAGAAGCTTTTCACTGTGTCTCAGTACATGTGACAATATTAAACCAAGTCCATTTCCAGTCAGGGTTCCCTAATCCTTCCAGCCTTGCCCCAGCCTCATTTCCTAACAGGAGTGTTCCCCCTCTCCAGGTCAGTCTGGTCTATACACCCAATAGCGTCAAACAAGATGGAATTAGACTTTCCAGCCCATCAAGTCTGTACCAGCCATTTTGCACTAATCCCATTTTATTATTCTCCCCACATGCCCAGCATCTACCCCAGATCCTACCACTCATGATATACAAGTAGCAATTTACAGTGGGTAATTAAACCACCAACCCACACATCTTTGTGTTATGGGAGGAAACTGAAGAATGCTAGAGAGAAAGTGCCGACTCCACACAGATAGCATTGGAGGTCAGGATCAACTGCGGGTCACTGGAGCTGTGATGCAGCAGTTCTACCAGCGGTGTCACTGTGCAAAGTGCATCCAGACCCTCAGCTCAGTGACAAGCTGAGTGTCAGAGGTTAGGGATGAGCTGAAGGTGAGACGTTTGTCACATACATAAGCATCTCACCTTCAGCTCATCCCTAACCTCTGCTTTTCACTGCACAGGTGGAAGTCAGAGACATAGGTGAACAAAATCTAGATGTTGGAAATCTGAAATAAAAACAAAAAATGCCGGAAAAGAACAAGCAGGTCAAGGAGCATCTGTGGAAAGAGAAACATTGCATGTTTCAAGTCTGTGACTCTTTGTCAGAACTTGGAAAGAAGGAGATGCAAGTTAATTTTCAGCAGGAGAGAAGGTGGGAGAGGGTGGTGGTGAGAAGGGGAATGTCTGTGATAGGGTAAACCCCAATGGCTTAATGGCAGCAGGTACCAGCATATTGAGTTTCTTGGTGTGTGTAAAATGTTGTTAATGGTAAGATTATTGGACTTTCCTGGCAGGCCAGGCTAATACAAGTAGGATAAGAAAGTAAACAGATTTTAAAGAGCTAGGAAACAGGTTAAGAAGCAAGTGTATTTAACTACATGGGATTAGAATGCTGTGACAATAACAGGGACATGACAATCAAAGAGATAGGACTGGGTTCTAAATATTCCTAAAAAATAGGAACTTTTTTTAGGAATAGGAAGGGAGGAAAGATGGGGGGGTGGGGTGGATGCCAGTATTCATTAGAATATTGGAGAATTGATGTGCTAGAGCAAACTAGGACAGAAACAGTTTGATTAGAGTTAGTAAATAACAGAAGCACCTTTATGTTACTGGGACTATTGTATAGACTGCTAATTTGTGTAGGGGGATGGAGGATATTGAAGAGCAAATTTGCAGGCAATTTACAGATGTGCAAAACCCAAACAACAGTAATGACAGTGGATTTCAATGAACCTAATGTGTACTGGTGTCTCAATAACACAAGAGGGGATGCAGTTTTTGAAGTATGTTAAGGAGAGTAAGAGATTAAGGAAGTCATGGTGATCCTTTAGTACACAGTTGTGGTTTGGCCAGGACTGTGGTATCCAGTCCTGGGCAACACACTTTAGAAAAGAATTGTAGAGGGAGTGCAGAAGAATTTTAGCAAAATGCTTTGAGTAATGAGGGACTTCAATTATGTGGTTTTCCTGGGGAACACAGGGTTATTCTTGGAACAGAAGAACACAAGAAAATAGGAGCAGTTCCTCCAGCCTGCCCTGTCATACAATATCATCATGGCTGATCTATGCTGGCCTCAACTCCTCTTCTGTGCCAGTTCCCCATAAACCTCAGTTCCCCAATCTTTCAAATGTTTATCTATCTCCATCTTAAATATATTGAATGTTCTGGCCTCCACCACTTTCTGAGGCAAAGAGTTCCAGAAATTCCTCTGAGAAAAGAAATTTCGATGCAATGAGGTTGTCCGGGGACCTGATAGAGATATCCAAATCTTGAAAGGCCTAGGCAGAAGAAAACTGTTTCAATATGCAGAAAAGCCAAGAACCAGAGGACATACAACAGAGATGACTGGCAAAAGCACCAGAAAGGACATGAGGAAAACTTTTTAACACAATAAGTGGTTAGGGTCTGGAATGGACTGACAGGGATGGTTGTTGAGGCTAATTCCATTGTTCAAAAGGGAATTGGATAAGTAGTGATCCAGTTTTCTCCCACTCCCCAGAGACATGTGGTTGGTAGACTCACAGTATTGTAACTTGTCCCTAGTGCTTAGGAATGTGGTAGGATCTGGGAGGAGCTGATGGGAATGAAGGGAGAACAGAAATAGGATTAATGTAAATGGGTGCTTGCTGGTCAGTGCAGACTCAGTGGGCCAAAGAACCTGATTCTGTGATGTATGACTCTGGCTCTATGGCTATAACTACTTGAAAGCAAAGAACTTGCAGGGCTATGGGAGAAGACCAGAGTGGGATTAGCTGGATTGCTCTTCTATCAAGCCAGAATAGGCTTGATGGGCTGAATGGCCTTCTTCCATGCTGTAACCTTTCAGGATTTTCATATTTGTTTTGTACTTTTCATTGATGTCCCCGTTTCTTTCTCTCTTTCTCTCAATCCAACCCTTCTTTCCTTCTCCATTTTCTTTCTTTTCCCAATGTGATTGTAATTTACCTTATTCTCTGCCATTTCTTTCTCACTTCTTACATCTCAGTTAGACACAGTGCTTTCCCTTCCTTCACATAGGTGCCAGATGTCATTGCCCTATCCGCACCTTTACTAGATCTCACTTCCAGCAATAAACCAAACTGAAGTGTGCAAGAGAAAGTCAAGTAACAAGGGATGCCACGAGCAAGATTTAGCCCAAGGCTTCAGACAAGTTTTATGCCTATGCCCTGAGGTTGACAATGAACTCACTATTGATGCATTGAAATGCAATGCTCAGCAGCTGACAACAGGAAGTAACAGTTAATGAATTTGTATGAAGAGGCTTTTTATTTGCACAATAGATCACTTTCCAGTATTTCAGCTAATTTCAGCAACCTTCACAAAAAGCCTTGTAGAGACAGAAGTGTTGTAAAACCAGCCATGATTCAGGACCATGTGGGACACTGCCAGACACTCGGAATAATTGTCAGATGGAGAAATATTGTAACTATCCAGCTGCAGATCAAGAACGGCAGCAGATGAATCTATTTTTTCATTTCATGATCAATGAACTGAATTGGACTATTTCAGGTGTACTCTTTAAAAATACAATCAGATCTTTTGAATTGGACATCTGAACATAAGAAGTAGAAGCAGAAGAAAGATATTCAACCCCTTGTGCTATTCAGTAAGATAATGGCTGATATTTCATTCCAGTACCACTTTCCTGCACTATTCCTGTATTCCTTGATCTACCATCTATAAAAACATATATGCATTTCCCTATGTTTTGGTTTAAGCTCAGCAAACTACCTATTTCTTCTTAGTTTGTCCCTCAGAGTCAAGGATAACTTGCTTCCTCTGCAGTTCTGTGTAGTTCAATCAACTGTGTATCCTTGCCATCCCAATGCCAGTTGCTTTCTTTCCCAGTTCTTCTATTGGCCTAACTCAGACAAAGGCTGATCTTAGGGATCGCATGTGGAGGTGGGGGATTTGCATTGGGAGACCAAAGGAGACCAGGTAAATAAATAAGTTGAATACCTGCTCAGGGAGGGTCTTAAAACTGCACGGCTTAGTGTGCCCAATATGGGGTGTTCTTTAGAACCACATGGACTAATTTCTCCTCACAACACTCTAAATGAGGTTTGCACAGAAATGATGGTGGCCCAAGTGCACAGTTCAGCAATGGATTAGTACACTCCCACTGTGTTATTATGTAGTTATAATAAAGAACTACAGTTCCCAGTAGGCAATGCAAAGGGTCACATAGGGGAACAGGAAGTGGCGGTAAAAAGAAAGGGAGAGCAAGCCGGCCTGTTGTTGGTTAATAAAATGTTCAGATGTTAAACCCACGCAAGGTTTGTCTCTTGATGAAGAACAAACATAACACGGTGTCAGAAGTTGGTGTGAGGTCTGAACAGGCAGAGTAGGTGAATACTGTGTGCAATTGAGAAAGAGATTCAGTGAGTTCGAAAGAAAAGCTGTAATCAGACGAAGAAAAAGCTGGTCGGCATGGCAAGGGAGCACATTGTTCCTGAAGTTCAGCAGTCAGGAGGCCGAGAGTTCCCATTATGGATAAGCTAAGTCCTTCCACGCCTATGCAGTTTACTGACAATCTAACCGATAATGGGAAATGCTTCAAACAGCGATTCAACATATACTTAGATGCTAGTGGAGTGGGAGGGAACAATGAAAAATTGAAAGCATCTATTTTTCTGCATGTGATTAACGAAGATAACAGCTTTCAAATTGATGAGACAGCTTTGAGTTGGGCACTTTGATGAAAAAATTTGAGGAGTATTTTATCCCAAGTAAAAACATCACATTTGAGAGATATAAATTTTTTCCTGTGAGCAGAAACAAGGTGTTAGCTTCGACCAATACTTCGCTGAGCTTCACACACTGAGTAAGTCTTGTGAATTTGGAGATTTGAGAAACTCACTAGTTAAAGTCAGAATAGTTTGTGGAATTCCAGATAATGGACTGTTGCATGAAAAAGCTTTGACCCTGGAAAAGGCGGTGAATATGTGTAGGTCAGCAGAAACCACACGAGCACAAGCTAAGGAGCTGCACAGGTCAGACACAACAGTGCATGTTGCGAAAACAGAGAAGCAGCACACAAGGCATTTCTGAAAGTAGCAGCAAAGCAAAGAGGAAGGCTCAAACAGCAAATGCAGCAGATGTGGATGTAGACACATTCCAAAGATGTGTCCTGCTTATGGGAAGTCCTGCAATAGCTGTGGGAAGAAAAATCACTTTGCAAGTTGCTGCAAAGCTGGGGCTAACAAGAGAAAGATGCACACAGATGATGGGGAAATGGAGGAATTTTTCATGGATTCTGTACAGACTGTGGCTGCTGGTAAAACAGAATGGATTGTTCCAGTAACTGTGAATGAGACAGTAATTCCATTCAAGCTTGACACCGGAGCTCAGGTGAATCTGTTATCTATGGATGATTATAGTAGAGAATAATCTTACTCTCACAGTAAAAAGTAAGATTTACCCTGTGAAGTTAAAAGTGACAGGCTACACTGGAGAGAAAGTTCCAGTAAAAGGGGGCTGTATGGTGACCTTAAAGCACAAGGGGCAGTACTTAAAATCACAGCTACTGATTGTAGAAAAGAGAGTATAGCCAATATTAGGTCTGAGTGCATGTGAAAACTTCAACCTGGTGAAGAGAGTTTTCATAGTAGCTTCACATACCAAAGAGGACCACTCAACACTCATGGAAGAGTATGCAGATGTCTTTGAGGGGCTCAGATGCTTACCTGGTATACACAAAATTCACATAGATGAGGCAGTGGCTCCTGTTGTCCATGCATGCAGGAAAGTTCCATTTCAACTTAGAGATAAACTTAAACAAGAACTAGCACGCATGGAATGGATGAATGTCATACAGAAGATTGAAGAACCAACAGATTGGGTGAGTTCACTGGTCATTGTGCAAAAGTAAAGTGGAGCATTGCAGATATGTCTAGACCCAAGAGATCTCAATAAAGCCATTGAGAGAGTATTTTAAATTGCAAACACGGGAGGAGATTATGTCCTGGTTTTCAGGTGCCAATTGATTTAACAAGCTCGATGCATTGTCTGGGTTTTGGCAGATGAAGCTTGATGAGGCAAGTTCGAGACTGTGTACTTCTAACACACCACAGGCTGCCATGTGGGATCCTGTCCACACCAGAAGTCTACCATAAAACCATCTACATGGATTTTTGAGGGCATACCTGGTATCAAGACCATGATGGATGACATCATCATCTGGGGTCCACCAAGGAGGAACATGATACTTGACTGAGACAGGTGCTTGATGTGACAAGGAATGTCAATTTGAAATTAAATAAAGAGAAATGTGAGTTTGGTGTTAAGACACTGATCTTCATAGGAGATATCATATCTGAAGAGGGAGTGAAGCCTGACCCAAGAAAGACGTCAGCCATTGAAAACATGGAGAGGCCTGTAGTGTGAAAGGTCATGGCTGACACGTGACACCATTAAGCACTGGTTGAAAGCGACACCACTGTCAATCAAGGTTTGGCTCCACCCCTGCCCCTCTGGGCACAACTAACCATTGGTTTTTGTAAATCACCTTTGCACCTGACCCCAAGTGATTGGCTTGTTTGAATTACCTGGGCTGGCTCCACCCCCAGCCCTCCAGCAGTACAAAGAGCGCCACATGCTTGTTTTCTCCCTCTTTGTCCTCTCCGAGGGATGTTGCAGTACGCTGTGCACTGCTAGAGAAATTAGTTAAGTATCCCTGGGACCATAGAGATGATGCTTGTACGGAATCAGGGGGTCAGGCATTGTATTGTTTATTTCCCTGATCATTCGTAATCAGGTTGTTGTGTGTGTGTGTGTGTGTATGTATGTGCATCTCACTCCTGTTGCGATTTCCCCCACGTTTCGTGATCAACCTTGTGCATGTGTGAGAGCATGCATCCGTTCCCATTCATTCTGTTCCCGCATTTGTCTTTGCGATTAAGTAATTTTTAAGACCCCAAAGACTGTGTCCAGAGTCCTCTACCTTTGAGACCTCAAAGAACCTTTTCTCACAACAAGGCCCCAAACCAAAGAGGAGGTGAGACGTTTCTTAGGGATGGTGACTTACCTGGCTAAGTTCATCCCTCGTCTGTCAACAGTGTCAGCACCACTTAGGTCACTCCTTGAGTAACAAGTAAATGGATTTGGTCTCATGAGCAAGAAGAGTGTTTCCAGATGTTGAAAAGGGTCCTAACTGAAGAGCCCATGCTGAAGTTTTATGATCCAGAAAGGTGTATCAGGATATCAGCTGATGCGTCCCAGCACGGCCTTGGATCAGTACTATTGCAGCAATGTGATGGCACATGGCAACCTGTGGCCTATGCATCAAAGGGTTTAACAAGTGCAGAAGCCAATTATGCACAAATAGAGAAAGAGCTTCTCTCCACTACATATGCATGTGAAAATTCCATCAGTACATCTATGGGCAAGCTATTGAAGTGGAGACAGACCATAAACCATTGGTCTCAATTATGTCCAAACCACTGAATGACTGTCCCATGAGGATACAACGCATGTTTATAAGGCTGCAGAAGTATGATGTGAAGATGATCTATGCACTGGGAAAATATATATTTGCTGCTGATGCGCGGTCTCGAGCAGTCGACAAGACAGAAAAGAGTGACCAACGGGTGAATGCAGATATACAGGCCTATGTTGACATGATTTTCACCTCTCTTCCAGTATCTCCAGATAGAACAAAGCAGATTAGGAAAGCAGCAGAGGCAGATGAAACAATGAAAGTACTTAATGATACAATACGGAAAGGATGGCCAGCAGCAAAGGATGAATGTCCAATGTGTATATGGGATTATTGGGCATGCAGAGCTGAACTGTCACTAGTGAAAGATATGGTCTTCAAAGGGATCAAGTTTGTGATTCCAGTGTCACTATGCAAGGAGATGCTCCAGAAGATACACAAAGGGCATCTTGGGGAGGAAAAATGTAAACATAGAGCACGTGAAGTGATGTACTGGCCAAAAATGAACCAAGGCATCAGCTGGACCACTGTTTCATGTGAAATATGCCTTACCTACAGACCAAAGCAGCAAGCAGAACCACTTACACCACACCCTGTACCAGCCAGGCCATATTTCAAAGTTGGAGTGGATTTGTTTGACTGTAATGGGAAGAGCCATATTGTTGTAACAGACTACTTTTCCAATTACCCAGAGGTTGCAACATTGCAATCAACTTCCAGCAAAGCAGTTATCACGTTCCTGAAAGCTGTTTTTGCGAGGCATGGAATTCCATGTGAAGTAGTATCAGACAATGGTCCACAATTTTTGAGCTATGAATTTGAATCCTTTGCCAGTGTTTGGAGGTTTCGACATATAACCTCAAGCCCACATCACCCAAAATCTTATGGCCTAGCAGAGACTTCAGTTAAGGTGGTGAAGGGCCTCATGAAGAAAGCGCAAAATGGAAGAGAGGATTTCCACAGAAGTCTAATGACTTACAGAAGTGCACCACTGCAGAACGGCCTTTCACCAGCCCAAATGCTGATGGGTCAACGCATACACACTAACCTTCCAATACATGAAAACTTGTTGACACCTGAAGGAGCACACAAGGTCAAACAGGCTAAAGAGGAAGGGAAAGGAAAACAGAAACAGAATCACGACAAGACAGCGAAAAGCCTACCAGTCCTGAAGCCTGGGGATCAAGTGTGAATCTGAGATCATGATTCTGGCACATGGTCCATGCAAGGAGTTGTGCAAGAGGAAGTAAATCCACATTCATACCAGATCCAGGTGGAGCAAGGGACACCTCTGAGGAGGAACCATGTGGATCTACAGCCACAAGCTCCAACCCATGGCTGTGACCCATCCCCTGTCAGTACGCCAAAGGGACCAGCATATGGAGAAAATGAACATGTGGGCCAGAGTTCCCAGGTAAAAACCAATAGTAATGCAGCAAATGAAAGCAACACACCTGCGAAAACAAGTACCAGACCAAAAAGGACCATTAAACCACCCCAGAGACTGATTGAAAGCTGCTGAGTAGACAAGGGTTCTTGGCAGGTTTATAAGGACAAAGTATTGTGTTTGTTTTTTCTTTAAAGAGGGAAGATGTGTTATTATGTGTTGGTATGTCATTATAATAAAGAACTACAGTTCCCAGTAGGCAATGCAAAGGGTCACATGGAGGAACAGGAAGTGGCTATAAAAAGAGAGGGAAAGCAACCTGTCTGTTGTTGGTTAATAAAATGTTCAGATGTTAAACCTACGCGAAGTTTGTCTCTTGATGAAGAACAAACATAACACCCACAGGCACCAACGGACTTCTTGGTCCCTGTTTCTCTCTCAGTCGGTGCTGCTTGATCTGTTTCATGCATCTTCTACTTTTATTTCAGATCTCAAACTTCTGCAATGTTTTTGGTTTTATAATATCTTATGCACATCACTTATTTTAAAATATAAGGTGCTTAAAAATTGTATTGTACTGTTTTCTATGCGCTGAGTGATTGACTATGAATACTTTTATGAGTAATTCATAATATTGAAATCAATCTATAAGAATAACAAAATTTTGTGAAATTCAACCAGAAGTGTCTATGGCAATGAATACACAGGCATGTCAGACACTTGTCATGAGCCAAGTG
Source organism: Pristis pectinata (assembly GCF_009764475.1). Lineage (NCBI taxonomy): Eukaryota > Metazoa > Chordata > Chondrichthyes > Rhinopristiformes > Pristidae > Pristis > Pristis pectinata. The sequence goes on from NC_067413.1 coordinate 58,188,121, forward strand.
AAGCTATCCTTCATCCAATAATCATTTGAAGCATTTAATATTGAAATTAGATCACAGTTATAAGTCATGAAGTCTTAGAGTGAGAAAACACAAAAATGGGCTTTTCAGCCCAATTTGTCCATTCTAACCAAGGTGCCTTCTTGAGCTTGTCCCATTTTGCCACATCCCTCTAAACCTTTCAATCCATGTCCTTTAAAAGTTGTAATTGTACCCACCTCTACTACTTCCTCTGGCAGTTCATTCCATTTACCCACCACCCTCTGTATGAAAAACTTGACCCTCAGGTCTATTTAAATCATTCCCTTCTCACCTTACGTGTTCTAGTTTTAGTTTCCCCTATCCTTGGAAAAAGACAGTGACCATGCTCCTTATCTATGCCCCTCATGATTTTATAAACCTCAAAAATGTCACCTCTCAGCGTCCTTTGCTCCAAGAAAACAGTCACGGCTTATCCAGTCTCTCCATATAACTCAAGCCCTCCAGTCTAGGCAACATCCTTGTGAATCTTTTCTACACCCTCTCCAATTTGATCATATCCTTCCTATGGTATGGTGACCAGAACTGCACCCAGTTCTCCAAGTGTGGTCTCACCAACGTCCAGTAAAACTGTAATATGATGCCCCAATTCTTTTACTCAATGCCCCAACCAATGAAGGCAAGCTTTCTTTATGCCCTCTTCACCACTTTATCTATCCATGTTGCTACTTTCAGAGAACTATGTACTCATTCTCCTCAGTCTCTCTGTTCTACCACACCACCCTGAGCCCTGTCAGTTACTGTGTAAGTCCTGTCCTGGTTTAACATCCCAAAATGCATCCCATCACACTTGTTCAGAGTTAAATTGATTGAGATCCTGTTGTAACCTTAGACATCTTTCTTCACCATATACACTTTTCTGCTTTTCCTGATTTAGAAAGCTTTTAAGGAACTCACAGGGAACTATGTTTACAAAGCACTCCATTCATTGTAACTGTGTTATTTAAAGGGTTAGACAGGACTGGATTTGGCTTTAGGGAATGGACCCAGATAAATGGAAAAGCCAGTATTTTGGAGGTATTAATCATAATTTAGTTAGATTTAGTATAGTTATGAAAAAAGAGGCAGATCAAGTAATATTTCTAAACTGAGATAATGCCAGTTTTACCAAACTTAGCAAAAGTGAAATGGAAACTGATGCTTGAAGTTTAATCACTGTCAGTGCAATAGGGAGCATTCAAGGTGGTGAGAGTGAGGGTTCAAATTAACTACGTTGCGGTAAGAGAAAAGGGGAACCTCCCAAATCTAGTCTTCCTTAGATGCTGTGGTCTATTCAGGGCAGATTAATGGACAATAAATCAAAGCTGATAACAAATATCAAGAGCTCAGTACTGAACACTGCCCAGAGGAGTGTGAAAGATGCAGGGCTCAAATTGAAAAGAAAATCAGAGACGATGAGGGTCATGAAAACATGTTGGGAGGTAAGAACAAAGGAAGAACTAAGAATTTCTTGATGTGTGACTGGAAAGAGAATAACAAAGGAAACAGTAAATTTGACTAGAGATCAAAACAAGAGCCTATGTGTTAAGGCAAAGGAATACTTTGAAATAGACATTGACATTAGGATTGGGATTATGAACTATTACAAATGGTATGTATACAGAGAGAGAATACACTAAAGAGTTCTTTAATAATGTATAAGTTGACAGGCCTGATAAAAAGTAACTTAGACCTTTAAAATAAGCAAAAAATGAAATAGATCCGTCTCAGATTATCCTTTTCCAAACTGCTTTAGCTTCAGGCTTCCTACCAAAAGACTATAAAACAATTAACGTAGTGCCATTTCTAAAAAAAAGGAGGAAATGATAGACTGAGCAATTACAAGCCAGTCAAGATCAGTGGCAGGCAAATTGTTGGAAAATCTTCTGAGGAACTGAATAAATCAGCATTTAGAGAGGTAATGATTAATCAAGGACAGTCATCATGGACTTAACAAGAGAAGGTTGTGTCTGACTAACTTGATGGAACATTTTAAAGAGATAACAAGGACGGTCAATGAGGGCAGGCATTTGATATAGCTCCCATGGATTTTTGCATGGAGTTTAACAAAGTACCATATGGCAGATTAATCAGGGAAATATAATCCCAATAACATCAAAGATAAAGTGGTGTTGCATCTTTGGGAAAAACTTTTGATGCCCAATGGGAGTTGTAATGAACAGAGGGCTGTCTGCAGTGCATTCTGCAGAACTCAGTATAAGTGTTCTTGCTTCTCGTGGGACATTAAACCAGATGGACTTAAATACAGAGATGAGTTTAAAAATTTTGCTGAATATACCAATACCAGCAGTGTAGTTGTTAGTAAGGAAGAAAGTTCTAGTGACAGGAAGATATCATTAACCTTGAACATAAACACAAAAGTGGCAAATAGAATTCAAATCAGAAAAATAAGACTTTTTTTGAGAAGAACAAACAAGGCAAGGGAACACACAATGAATGGCAGGGCAGTAAGAAATAAATACATCGTGAAGTGCATGCCTGATACCCAAAAAGGTAATGGGACAGGTATATAAGATTTTTAAGGAGACATTTGTTTTTATCTACTAAGGTATAAAATACAAGAGCATGGAGATCATGCTAGATCTCAGTAAAAGATTAGTTGCACAACTGCTAGGGTATATTGAAAGATGCAGTAAAGACAATGCAGAGCTGATTTTTGTGGTTGATGCTGAGGCTGGAAAATTATGGTTATGAGGAAAAAGAATTTTAATGGTGGTGTACAAAATAATGAAAGGCCTAGAAATGGTGACGAGGAAGGATCTATTTATCCTGGAAGCGTGACTGGTATCTGGAGGACATAAATTAAAGTTATTTGGTATAAGCATTAAAGAGGAGCTTGTTTGCTTTTTATCCCTTTTTTTTTCATTTTCCTCTGGTAGTGGAGGACATGCTCAGCCTGACCTGCTGGGCATATCCTCCTGGCCTGCACTTTACCACACCTACATTCTTTTGTCTACATGCTATTGTCAATACTTTCACTCTTTTACTGCTCCCATTCATTCATTGACCAGATAACCTAATTTACAACACATGGTCACCCTGATTTGACCCTGAGACATTCTGCTCCCCCACCCTTCCTGCAGCTTAACAAGATTCTTTTTTCTCCTTTCCAGTTCTGGTGAAGGGTCTTCGACCTGAAATGTTAACACTGTTCTTCTTCCCACAGCTGGAGCCTGACCTGCTGAGTATTTCCAGCATTTTTCTGTTTTAAGGCAGGCATCAATGATGAAATTCACCATCAACTTCCGTGAGCAACGCACAGTCTTTGGCTCTAAATGAAAAGAGCGTTTGAAGATCAGGACCTCAAACTTAGCACAAAGCTCATGGTCTAGTGGGTCGTGATGATCCCTGTCCTCTTGTATTATTCTGAGATGGACCATGAACAGCAGATATCTCAAGTACTGGAGAGAAACCTGCAAAATCCCACAGATCCATTACGGAATTAGCAAATCACCATCATTGCCCTCTCCCAAGCCAACATCCCAAGCACTGAGGCCTTAGCTGGCTCCAAAGGGCGGGCCATATATTCACATGATCAACAGCAGACTCCCTAAACAGATACTCTAATCTCATATCTGTTATGGCAGAGGTAAAGGTTCAAAGATGTTTTCAAATCCTCTTTTAAAATGATGTAACATTCACACCAACTTGTCCATGACCACTACAATTGGAGAAGAAGCAGTTGGGATGACTGAGAAAACTTGAGTCCATTCATTGGGACCATATGGGTGCTTAGCATGAGCAGTAGAAGGAGCATTCCACCTCCCAAACTATCTTCCTGCTCTACTAAGCACCTCCTACGACACCGGTAGCAGAATCTGCAGATCCAACATCATTCTCATCATTAAGGTTGTGCCTTTAAAATCATGCAGAGACTTGAAAGCAAGAGTGGTGAAAATGCTAAAACAAAGGTGTTGGTAGAGAGTTGCTGAGCAAACAAGGTTTACTGCAAGTTAGAAAATGAGTTGCAGAGTTTAGAATAAGCTCAAGTTTATGGAGGTGGAAGCTGGGACAAGGTCAGAGTAGTCTCAAGGCAGATGAGCTTAGTCAAGGATAAAGGCAGCAATATTATAGTGATGGAGTTCAGTGATTTTAGTGACAGAATGGATATGCAGTCAGAAACTCATGACAAGCAAATGCAACGTAAAGTTGTGAATTGTATTAACTCATCTTCAGCTGCTTAATCAATGCACTTCCCTATGTTATTATGTTAGAAGTCAAGATGATCACTGATGACAACATTCCATTCCATTTGTGACTCATTGGATAATGAAGCAGTCCATGCAACCTACAGCAAGTTCTGGACAACTCACAAATGGTTTGTAACATTCAGGCCACACAATAATAGGGGAGTGCAAAACTATCTCTTTTCTTCAGTTAATAACATAACCATTGCTGAATTCCACACAATTAACATGCTGAGACTCACCACTTCCAGGAACCAGCTATAGAAATACTGTGGCTACAAGATCATTTCAGAGGGAATACTGTGTAACCTGGATAACACAAGAAAACAGAATTAGGAGTAGACTCTACTTGGCCCTTCAAGACTGCCCCACTATTCAGTATGATCATGGCTGATTTACCCCACGCCTCAGTTCCTCCTCTATGCCAGATCCCCATAGCCCTCAATCCCTGATCTTTCAAAAATTTGTCTACCTCCACTTTAGCTACCTCTGATGAGCTAGCCTCACAATTCTGGGGCAGAGAATTCCAGAGATTCGCCACTCTCTGCAAGAAGTTTCTATGTAGCTCTATTTTAAATGACCAGCCCCTTATCTTGAAACTATGCCTCTTCATACAAGATTCTCGCACTCATAAAAATATCCCAACATCTACTCTGTCATGCCTGCTTAGAATCTTATATGTTTCGATAAGATCACCCCTCATTCTTCTAGACTCCAAAGAATACAAACCCAAGCTGTTCAGCCTCTCTTGAAAGACAATCCTCTCATCCCAAGAATTAGCCTAGTGAATCTCTTTTGGACTACCTTCAATGCTCCGGTGTCCTATGAAATGAGAACTATGCGCTGTACTCCAGGTGTAGCCTTACCAACGACCTCTGTACAATTAGTGTGGCTTTTATTGCAGAAGGTAATCTCACCAATTAGCATTCACTCTTTCCTAATGATGGGCACAAATTGTTGGCCTGGCCATTGATGCCTACATCTTGTGTATAAAGATAAAAGCAATACTTGAAAGACTAACCAAACATTCCATAGATTTCCTTCAAAAGCAGGATGGTTTTTAAACTTGGGAGAGAAATTAATTTGCAGTTGCTAGAATTAATTGTACTTTCAGATCTGAAAGCTGGTTCCATTGACTTTATTCTTCTTCTAGTAAACTAAATTACAAGAGCATATTCAGGAAAATTTCATTTTAAAAAAAATCATGACAATATGGGTAGAAATTGTTTTTGATTTGCAAGTGCCACACTGGAGCTGCTGCCATTGTATGACCTTCTGGATATTTAGTTGACTTCAATGGAAATAAATATCAGATCTTGTCCACAAGGTGGCTCATACCATAGCACCTGTTTCAAACTCTTTAATTTTGAGTATTATTTTTAAAGTTTCTAAATCTAAAGAATTCATTTAGTAGTTTCTGTAACTGCCCGAAGATACTTCATGCAGCCTCTGATGCTTTGTAAGGGTTGTGAAGTGAGGCACTTTCAGAATGTAGGAAGTATTTTGTGATGTCTTGTGACTGTGATAGGGTGCTCTATGTATGCATGCTCTTTATTTAAACTTCAAAATGAAGGGAAACTTAAGCAGAGTTTGCATTCTGCCAACATTCACCAAGGGATGAATGACCACATTGGGAAGACTGTGTCAGTTGTGTGTCTAAGTATGTGAAGGAGAAATATTTTTCAACTTCTAACATTTAACACTCTATTTAAAAACTGAGATTTTCAGTGTCAATAGAGTGGAAATTGGTTATGCCCTATTTCTGAACCCATAACCAGCAAAGTCAGCCTGAAGCTGGCCTGAACATGAGCCTTGAGCTTTATGAATATTATTTCCATTAGCTGCCACCACCTGTCATTTAGCCATATGCAGTTTCTAATTTACTTAGATCAATGTCATACCTCTTGCCTCAATTGCAGCCACCCAAAGGCAAAGCCCAGAAGTGAATTCAAGAGGATAATGGCAGAATGGATTTGATTGTCAGGGAGCTGAGGGGAGAGAGCAGGTTTAGTGATGATCTTCATGAGGATCGTGGAGTCAGTATTGTTTTTAAAAATGTAAACTTACCTATTGGTGACAGTTGTTACTTTGACTGCAGCATTGCCTGAAGAATCTTCAGCAGAGCAGTCCCAGCAACCACTCCACTCATTGGAATTACATTTCCCATGAGTTCCTTTACAAGCATATGGTCCTTCATTAAGATGAGCATCAAACCTAATGCTCTATTAGACAGCTGCACAGGACAACTTAAATATGTAGCAATGGTCCAAATGGCATAAAAATCATCTTCCTGTTAAATCTGTACCTCTGCAAAAATAAAAACAATTCAATATCATTCCAAGTGAAAATAATTTTAACTGTTTTAGGTAACTGTCTTATTCCTGGGCCTTGTAAATATTCCTGATTTATTTTTATCCTGACAGGAGTTATCTTTTTCTATTCTCAGGAGACCATGTTTCTTTATTTATTTGTATGTATAACAGAATGGTTGATTTCTTATTCAAAAGTATCCCTGAATGTAACTATTTTTTGCAGCAAAACTGGACAAAATAATTTTTCCTCTCAGCAAAGCTACTCTCTCTTTAGGAGACATTATGTACTGATTACCTTCATTAGCAGATTTACCTTACAACCACTTCTTCAACTTGCAGTTGATACACCAGCAAGAACCAGTGCCATTTCTTTCTGTTTCAATACACGACAGGTTTTAAATTCATTTATCCTTTCTAAGAGTGGAGCATCTTCTTTGTGGAGTGTCTGCCCTAGATCTGCAGGTGAGTGCCATTGAACAAGGGGCAGAAGACACTTCCCCTTCCCGGAGTCACTCTGGTCATGTTTCCAGCTGACGGCACTAGGTGGTCTCAGACAAAAACCGTTGCTCCACATAAATCCCACCTAGATGTTATGAGGCAAGGAAGCATTGGAAGAAGCTCCCTCTGTCCTACAAGGATGGAGGAAAATTTTGGCCATGTGAGATATCAAACCGGAGATTGGGTGTTGGGTATTAATGTCCAATATTATTGGCTTGCAGCCCAAGGACATATAAACCAGGAAACTAAATGAAGGCAATTGCTGCATGGAGTAAACCCACCTTTAAGAATTTAGATTCATCTGAACAAACAGAAAGCATAATGGTTCTGAATATGCTTCTGCAATAAAGCTGAATCCACAATGGATCAGTGGGAATTGCTAAAATTGCTCTAAATGTTCAGATTGTATTTGGTATACTATGAGGTTGCACCAGAGGTTCTTAAGCAATTGTTGATTTCTTATTCCTCTTAGTTACACTAAATTCCAAAAGTGTGTTGCATGTATGACCATTACTAAGGCACAAGATAGCTTGGGGTTTATCTTAAAATGATAGTAGGCAATATGTGGTTGTTAATTTTGTATTCATTCTTACAGAGAATAATAAGTTGCTCTTTTCCCTCTACAAATGATTAGGGGCTGATCATCCATTTATTTAAATACCACTACTGAAAAAGCCAACAAAGCTCAATAAGTAAATAAATCAAGCCACAATTCCCCATATTTTATAGCAAATCCTTACAAATGGTAAACAAAGACTATCAAATTGAGAATTAGTTGAATATGATTTTTATTTCTAGGAGTCATGGTCAAATTTATAAGCAGAAAAAACATACATCACTTTCTTTCACATTATGCTTTTAGTATGACATTTAGGGTGAAAAAAATCTTATTAACTAGGATCATCCTTTTTTAAAGAGATAAATGTCAGTAATTGATTCAATAACAAAATATGCTGGGTAGATTTGATCTACGTACTGCTCTGATGAGGAAAAATCCTAAATGTAATCATGTGTATGCTAGATAAGTCAACTAGGAAATAATGATTGCACATAAATTATCATTTGATCACATAGAACCATAGAACAGTACAGCACAATACAGGCTCTTCGGCCCACCATGTTGTGCCGACCTTTAAACCTCGCCTAAGACTATCTAACCCCTTCCTCCCACATAGCCCTCTATTTTAAATTCCTCCATAAGCTTATCTAACAATCTCTTGAACTTGACTAATGTATCAGCCTCCACCAACACCCCAGGCAGCACATTCCATGCACCAACCACTCTCTGGGTGAAAAACCTCCCTCTGACGTCTCCCTTGAACTTCCCACCCATTACTTTAAAGCCATGCCCTCTTGTATTGACCATTGATGCCATGGGAAAGAGGCACTGGCTGTCCACTCTATCTATTCCTCTTAATATTTTGTATACCTCTATCACGTCTCCCCTCATCCTCCTTCTCTCCAAAGAGTGAAGCCCTAGCTCCCTTAGTCTCTCCTCATATTCCATACTCTCCAATCCATGATGTTTAGAAAATTTTCCCAGAAAAAAAGTGTGGAAAAAGCTCACATAATAATCCCAATTGTCTTCTGAAATATAAATATTATTGCATTTCCACATCAGTAAATTAGCAGTATATTACACAATTTATCTTTCCTGGCTTTTCCTATTAATGTCTTCCCTTTTCAACTCTTTTTAACTGATGATTTTGGCATGGTCTGTTCTCATTGTTTTCTTACACGTGCTGGCTCTTTTTTTGAGCATGGTTAAAGGAGGGTCATATTAACTGGCTACTGGTATAGTAGAAAAATTATACTTGCCAATAAAATGCTTCCAAATTAGACATTTTAAACGTAAAAATAGAGTTTACAGGTAGAGTTTTGCTTAAATGGCTATTAATTAAGTAAAGGTGCCATGAAATATTAGTAAAGTTGAAGGCAATTTACCATTTTACCAGCAGGATCTTTCTGTAACATGGTATCATATAGTCCAGAACAACAGTCAGCCATTGGGGTTTTAGGCATTTTATAACCTAAAAATCCTTAATAAGGATGATTACAAATATAAGGGGACTTCACTGATCAGGACATACAACACATCTACAGGTTCTCTTGTGAATAATAATGACGTCAAAGGATTATATGAAAGGAAAATAAATATTTTCTACAAGAAATTATTGGAACTACTGTAAATTTGATATTTCTGTTGACACCAGCAAAATCTCCAAACAGATTTCAAAGGATTGATGTAGTCCATCCAGTGCACAAAGGGGTTAAAATATATATGAACTAATTCTGTAACTAACATGGTCCTGGCTGTTTTAACTTGGTCTTTGAAATGGTCAGTGTACATATTTTCAAATGGCTAAAATGTTTTCCAAGAGAACGACAATTGATTGTTTTCTTGCTCATGTTCGCTTATTAACAATGAAGCTTTGATTGAAGGATGGACTGCCTTTTGTTCCACAATACACAGGGTACACTATTAACAAATGACATTCAAAATGAATATTTTGACTGCTGGCAGTGTTGGGGGTGGGGGGGGGGGGCGCGGGTGGAGGTGGTTGTATGAATGGAAAAAATCCAGCATTGAATGCACCCAGAAAGGCTCTGGGGTAGTCTTTGTATCAAAAATCTGATTAGTTTAAATGCTTTAAGAAACTAACATCAGTAGATAGCTTCGTTCCTTCCCTTTTATTCCTCTGCATGCATAACATTTAATTTTTGTGGATTATATTTCTCATCAGACAAGGTTCATTTTGAAAAATGTCATTATCTGTTTATTTCTGTACTATTTACACAAGCTAACAGTATATGTTAAGTGCTGCATAGAGATTGTTACTGGTCCAAAAGGTTAGGGCCCATGGGATCCAGGGTATGTTGACAAATTGAATCCAAAATTGGCTTGGCAATAGGAGACAGAGGGCGATGTCATGGGGTGTTTGTGATTTGGATGTCTGTGACTAGTAGTGTTCCACAGGGGTTGGTGCTGGGACCCTTGCAGTTTGTAATATACATGAATGATTTGGATGTGGATGTGGGGGCATGATCAGTAATTTTGCAGATGACACAAAGACTGGTGTAGTTGTTGATAGTGTGGATAGTAGTCTTGGCTCCAGGGTGATATCAATGTGTTGGTGAAGTGGCAAATGGAGTTTAATCCTGATAAATGTGAGCAAGCACAGTAGTGTAGCGACTAGTGTAACACTATTACAGCGCCAGCGACCTGGGTTCATTTCTACGTTTGTACATTCTCCCCATGTGTCTGCGTGGGTTTCCTCCGGGTGCTCCAGTTTCTTCCCACATTCCAAAGACGTACGGGTTAGGAAGTTGTGGGCATGCTATGTTGGCGCCAAAAGTGTGGTGACACTTGCAGGCTGCCCCCAGAACACTACAAAAATCACTGTGTGTTTCAATGTACGTGTGACTAATAAAGATATCTTATCTAATGCACTTTGAGAGTACCAATGAGGCAGGCTAGGATCTACACCTTGAATGGTAGGGTCCCAGGGAATACTGAAGGATGTTGGTGTGCACATCCAAAGATCCTTGAAGGTAGCAGCACAGGTAAATAATGTAGTTAAGAAGGCATGTGGGATACTGGCCTTCATTAATGGGGCATTGATGATTAGATCAGGGAAGCTATGCTCCAATTTTATGAAACGTTGGTCAGACGTCAGCTGGAGTACTAATGCATTTCTGGCCACCACACTTTAGGAAAGGTGTGATAGTGCTGGAGGGTACAGATAGGATTCACTAATATGTTGCCAGGGATGGAGCATTCTAGTTACGAGGAGAGCCTGGGTCTGTTTTCCCTGGAGTGTAGGAGGTCTTGAGAGGATGTGATTGAAGTGTGTAAAATTATGGGTGGTAGAGATAGGGTAGATTGTAGGAAACTCTTCCTCTTATCAGAGGTGAATAAAACAGGAGGACATAGATTTAGGGCAAGGGGTAGGATTTAGAGGGCATCTGAGAGGGATTTTTTCATCCAGAGAGTGATGAGTACCTGGAATGCATTGCTGGAGAGAGTGCATTCTGTTAGATGGCTAACAGTATTTAAGAAGTGTCTAGACAAGCACTTGAACCTCCTAGGGAGAGAAGACCATGGGCCAAGTGCTGGAAGATGGGATTAATGAGAATGGGTGCCCACTGTTTGGCATAGACATTGTGGGCCGAATGGCCTGGTTCTATGCTGTATACTCTAGACTTTATTCTAGGTAACCATTGATACAAACTCATTCTTGAAACCAAAAGAAGCATTACATAATTATGGACAATCAACAGAAAATGAGCAAAGCCATTAGATTCCTTTTAGAGTGGTTGAAACAAGTGCTTGATAGTTAATAGAATTACATGGTGGAATCTTGTGAGTAGCATTTTTTTATCTTTGATTTCTTTTCATTATGGAATCTTCAATTTTACAGCATTTTTAAATATCAGTCAATTTCTACAATATCTTTGGTCATTTTCTCATCAGCTTTTCATTTTCATACATCATTCAATTTAGAAAATATGATTTAATTACATTTTCACAATTTTCTTTTAATTATTACAATATTTTCTGTAAGTCTTACAAAATTAATTTATACCAGTCTTATTAAATTCCACACTGATTTTTTGACCACTTTTATTTTTTACATATTCTTCTGTGTTTCTGTCACATTCCTGTATTTCTTGGCCAAGCCAAATTAAATTCCACAACTTAGGGGCTTTTAATCTTTTGCACCTTGTCCCACCTATGGCTATCTAATAAACATCTTATATTGTAACAATTCTTCACTGTTAAACAAAAATGTTGTGAACTTATACTGCATTGTTTTTTTGTAATGCAAGTAAATTACTGTCTCCTTTGCATTTGTTTCTTTAAAACTTAAAAACTTTAAACTTTATTTACAGCACAGTAACAGGCCCCTCCAGCCCAACAAGTCTGCACCACCCATTTAAACCCACGTTAACCACCCCGTATGTCTTTGGAATGTGAGAGGAAACCGGAGCACCCGGAGGAAACCCACGTAGACATGGGATAGCGACAGAAATTTTACCGATCACTGGCACTGTAATAGCGTCGCACTAACCACACTACCATGCCACCCTAAGAAAGTTAAGAAGCATGGATAAGAACAATTCCTATACTACAATGATAAAAGAGCTTTGTTTTCTTAGTTTATAAACAATATGTTGGTGTAATTGGTAAGACTACTTCCTTGGGAAGTTGGTGTTGAGCAGATTTCATGAATCGTTGTAGCTCATGCTGTGAAAATATTCTCACAGTCCAGTGAGTAAGGGAATTCCAGAATTTCTAATTTCGAGTAGAGACTTGAATGGAAATTTACAGACTGACTAGCAACAATGAAGAAGTAGAAAGGAATGTGGAAATGGTGGTTCTCTACAGTTGTAGATGCTCTTATCCTTCCTTGTGGTAGGTGTTGCAAGTTTGGGAGGTGCACCTAGAGTAACTTGGGCAAATAACTGCTGGGCCAGAATATACCAATGAAAAGGGGGAGTGAATAGTTAGGATGATAGATGGGGCACCAGTCGAGCAGCCTGCTTTCTCCTGGATGGTGTTGAGTTAGCTGCTTGTTGATACAGCTGCATTCATCAAATGGAGAATATTCCATCATGCTCCTGAGTCATGCTTTGTAGTAATGGGAAATCAGGATGCTGAGGAATTTGGCATTGATAATGCTCTAACATCAAGGGAGGCTGGTCATACTCAGTCTTGTTGGAAATGGTCATGGCCAGGAACTTGTGAGACACAAATGTTACTTGCCACTTATCAGCCCATGCCTGAATGTTCTCTAGGTCTCACTGCATGCATAAAGGGGTTGTTTTGCGTGCTGAGAATCTGTGAATGAAACTGAGCATTGTTCATCAGCAAACATGCCCTCTTATGACTTTATGATAGAAGGAAGATCATTGATGAAGCAGCTGAAGTTGGTTGGGCAAAAGACAATGCATTGAGGAACCCCTGCAGTGATGCTCTGGGACTGGGATAATTGACCTCCATCAACCACAACCACCTTCCTTTGTGTGAGGTATGACTCCTACCACTGGACTGTATTGCCCTTGATGCCCATATACCAACATTCTTTGATGCCCGTCAGTCAAACGCTGCCTGATGCCAAGGGCACTTATGCTCACCTCTGGAAATCAGCTCTTTGGTCTATGTCTGTACCAAGGCTGCAATAAGCTCTGAAGCTGTGTGGTCCAGGAAAAATCCAAATTGGGCATTGGTGGGCAGGTTAATTTAGATTACATACTGCTTGATATCTCCCATCATTTTGCTGATGATTTAGAGTAGACAGATTGGGTGATAATTACCCAGATTGGACTTGTCCTGCACTTGTGTGAACAGGGCATTCTATTTTATCATTTTAAATGTGTTAATTAATAAACCCTCTCAATCTTATGAATTTACGGGCACACAAGCTAAGTTTATACAATTTCTCCTCATAGTCTAACAAGTTAATCCTCAATAACTGGTGAATCTATCTGTGCCCCCTCCAAACCTAATATATCCCTCCTGAATTGTGATGCCTAATATTAACTACAGTGCTCCATGTCAGGTCTGATCAAGCTTCTGTATAACGGAAGGATAGCTTCCTCTCCTTTGTATTGTCCTTGTTGATAGAAGCCAACATTGCATTAACCTAGAACATAGAACAATTACAGCACAATTCAGGCCCTTCGGCCCACAAAGCTGTGCCGAACAAGTCCCTACCCTAGAAATTACTAGGCCTACCCATAGCCCTCTATTTTACTCAGCTCCATATACCAATCTAACAGTCTCTTGAAAGACCCTATCGTATCAGCCTCCACCACCATTTCCGGCAGCCCATTCCACGCACTCACCACTCACTGAGTAAAAAACTTACCCCTGACATCTCGTCTATGCCTACTCCCCAGCACCTTAAACCTATGTCCTCTTGTGGCCACCAATTCAGCCCTGGGGAAAGCCTCTGACTAGCTACCCGATCAATACCTCTCATCATCTTATACACCTCTGTCAGGTCCCCCCTCATCCTCTGTCTCTCCAAGGAGAAAAGGCAGAGTTCCCTCAACCTGCTTTCATAAGGCATGCTCCGCATCCCAGGTAACACCCTTGTAAATCTCCTCTGCACCCTCTCTATGGCTTCCATATCTTTCCTGTAGTGAGGTGACCAGAACTGAGCACAGTACTCCAACTGGGGTCTGACCAGGGACCTATATAGCTGCAACAATACCTCACGGCTCCTAAATTCAATTCCCTGATTGATGAAGGACAATACACCATATGCCTTCTTAACCGCAGAGTCAACCTGCGCCGCCACTTTGACCTTCTTGAATAGTTTTTGTATTTGTGAATTATCTTTTAGTGATTTCTGTAGCTGGCAGCCCTAAATGTGCCTTCTAATTTAATATCATCCGCAAGTTTGGATAAACAATTCATTGTTCCTTTAGTCAAGTTAATGAAGTATTTGCTGTCAATTTTAGAAAAGGGAAGTTAAATTTATGATGATATCAACTGAACTTGCCTATTCTAACATACTGAATGAGGAAAATCACTGAAATGCCTGGATGGACTTTTATTGCTGCAGATCAAAGTGAAATGTGATAAGCAATATTTCACAAATCATTTGACAGCAATAAACATTTCACAACTATTCTTAGCAGCAAAATATTACCTTGCATAGAAACATAGAAAACCTACAGCAAAATTTAGGCCCTTCGGCCCACAAAGCTGTGCCGAACATGTCCTTACCTGAGAAATTACTAGGCTTACCCATAGCCCTCTATTTTTCTCAGCTTCATGTACCTATCCAAAAGTATCCGCCCCCACCACTGTTGCTGACAGCCCATTCCATGCACTCACCACTCTGAGTGAGAAACTTACCCCGACATCTCGTCTATACCTACTCCCCAGCACCTTAAACCTATGTCTTCTTGTGGCAATCATTTCAGCCCTGGGGAAAAGCCTCTGACTATCCACATGATCAATGCCTCTCATCATCTTATACACCTCTATCAGGTCCCCCCTCATCCTCCGTTGCTCCAAGGAGAAAAGGCCGAGTTCCCTCAACCTGTTTTCATAAGGCATGCTTCCCAATCCTGGCAGCATTCTTGTAAATCTCCTCTGCACCCTTTCTATGGTTTCCACATCCTTCCTGTAGTGAGGTGACTAGAACTGAGCACAGTACTCTAAGTGGGGTCTGACCAGGGTCCTATATAGCTGCAATATTACCTCTCAACTCCTAAATTCAATTCCCTGATTGATGAAGGACAATACACCATATGCCTTCTTAACCACAGAGTCAACCTGTGCAGCCGCTTTGAGCATCCTATGGACTCGGACCACAAGATCCCTCTGATCCTCCACACTGCCAAGAGTCCTACCATTAATACCATACTCTGCTATATTTGACCTACCAAAATGAACCACTTCACACTTATCTGGGTTGAACTCCATCTGCCACTTCTCAGCCCAGTTTTGCATCATTTTAAATTTTTTAAATTTTTTTTTAAATTTTATTTACAGCGTGGTAACAGGCCCTTCCGGCCCAACAAGTCCACGCCGCCCATTTTTAAATCCCCAAATTAACCTACCCGTACATCTTTAGAACGTGGGAGGAAACCGGAGCACCCGGAGGAAACCCACGCAGACACGGGAGAACGTACAAACTCCTTACAGACAGCGACAGGAATCGAACCCCAATCGCTGGCGCTGTAATAGTATCACACTAACCGCTACGCTATCATGCCCCTCTAACCTCTGACAGCCCTCCACACTATCCACAACACCTCCAACCTTTGTGTCATCAGCAAACTTACTAACCCATCCCTCCACTTCCTCATCCAGGTCATTTATAAAAATCACAAAGAGTAAGGGTCCCAGAACAGATCCCTGAGGTACACCACTGGTCACCGACCTCCACTCAGAATACGACCCTTCAACAATCACTCTTTGCCTTCTGTGGGTCAGCCAGTTCTGGATCCACAAAGCAATATCCCCTTGGATCCCATGCCTCCTTACTTTCTCAATAAGCCTTGCAGGGGTACCTTATCAAATGCCTTGCTGAAATCCATACACACTACATTTACTGCTCTCCCTTCATCGATGTGTTTAGTCACATACTCAAAAATTGAAACAGGCTCGTAAGGCAGGACCTACCCTTGACAAAGCCACGCTGACTGTTCCTAATCATATTATACCTCTCCAAATGTTCATAAATCCTGCCTCTCAGGATCTTCTCTATCAACTTACCAACGACTGAGGTAAGACTCACTGGTCTATAATTTCCTGGGCTGTCTCTACTCCTTTTCTTGAATAAGGGAACAACATCCACAACCCTCCAGTCCTCTGGAACCTCTCCCGTCTCCATTGATGATTGGGAAAGCAGAAGCTGAATCTCAACTCACTTTGGAAGCTATTTCCAAACTCCTGGATGAAAAAAATGAAAAATTCGATCGAAGATTTTCCATTTTGGAAGTTTTGTTAAAGGAGATCGAAGGTAGATTAACAGCACTTAAACAGGAAAGTGCTAAGTAACAGAAACAAACTTCTAAACTGGAGGAAGTTGGCAAACAAAGAGATCATAGATTAGACTCCTTGGAAAAGAAATTAATCTTGACTACTCAAGCACTGGAACAGTACAGACAGAAGACTATTGATTTAGAAAATCGAAGTTGGAGTCGGAGAGAAAACTGCAGATAATTGGTCTCCGTGAAAACATTGAAACTGGTAATCCTATTGAATTCTTTTCCAAATTTTTGTGGATGTGTTTGGCTCTGAAGTTTTCTCTGCCCATCCTATCCTTGATCGGGCTCATAGAGCTCCAAGACCTAAACCACTTGAAGAGCAAAAACCATAACCAATAATATTGCCATTCCACTATGTGAATACTAAAGAACATTTAATTCGAATTGCTCGTCATAAAGGAATTATCCAATACAAAGTTTTTAAGTTCCGTCTGGTTGAAGATTACAGTCCAGAAATTATGAAAGAGACTGCTTTTTAAAACGATCATGTCACAGCTATATCAAAGGAAATTTCAACCTGCATTGTTATTTCCAGCTCGTTTAAGGGTTGTTCTCCCTGTAAATCACGTAAATGGTTTGGAACCATGGATGAAGATGAAAAGTTCCTTAATGATCAACTTTCGATTTCAGATGACCAATAAATGCACTGTTTTAATTTTATTTTTCATATCTTCGGTTTATAAGTCAATAATTTGTTCATGAATTTGAAAGTCCAGAGTTCTTTGCCCTTTGTTAACACTATCGTGTTTACTTCTGGAATATGGATATTTATCATGCTCTTATAATTCTTTTCTTCTTTCCTTTCATTATTTTATTATTTTTAATTGTTTATTTTTGAAATAATTAAGAATCTGACTTGGTGACTGTTTTTTTCTCTTTGGAACATTAGTAAGACTGTATTTTATTTAAATGTCGCCTTTTTAGAAGTTTTAACTGTGTAGAAGATTCCAGTAACTTTTTTTTTAAATATGTATGAAATGTTTATGGTAATTTTATCTCAATGTTTTGTCTAATGGTGGTGGTTTGCATTCCTTTTAATTTGGAGATTTGCCATCGAGAGGTGGGGTTAAGGGAATTCGTAGGTAGCTTTCTGGCTGTCTATTTGCCAGTTTTCGGGCTTTGGTGGATGGGGGGGTGGGGCTATTTTTAGTTTAATTTTTCCTTTCTGGGCTGTCCTAAAACTACAAATATGTCTGAATTGTCGGAACATCTGGCTCCCCTTTGAACTTTTATCCCCCCTCTTCCTAATTAATGTCTCCTATGCAGTAAGGTTAACCCTTTACATACCATATGCTTTATTTAAGTAAAATGGATAATATTATTAACTGTTTCATGGAATACGAAGGGTTTAAACCATCCGATTAAGCAGAAGAAGATCTTTAAAGTTTTCCATAGATTGAATGCTCAGATTATTTTTGCTCCTCTTTCTTAATATCTACATGCTCCAGCTTTTCAGCCTGCTGCAAGTCCTCACTACAATCCCCCAGATCTTTTTCCGTAGTGAATACTGATGTAAAGTATTTATTAAGTACCTCTGCTATTTCTTCTGGATCCATACACACTTTTCCACTGTTGCACTTGATAGGTCCTATTCTTTCACGTCTTATCCTCTTGCTCTTCACATACTTGTAGAATGCCTTGGGGTTTTCCTTAATCCTGCCTGCCAAGGCCTTCTCATGTCCCCTTCTGGCTCTCCTAATTTCCTTCTTAAGCTCCTTCCTGTTAGCCTTATAGTCTTCCAGATCTCTAACATTACCTAGTTCTCTGAACCTTTTGTAAGCTTTTCTTTTCCTTTTGACTAGATTTATTACAGCCTTCTTCCATACTTTTCCCTGAGAACACCTGTTCCCAATTTAAGCTTCCAATTTCCTGCCTGAGAGCCTCATAATTCCCTTTACTCCA
This sequence comes from Pristis pectinata, assembly GCF_009764475.1. Taxonomy (NCBI): domain Eukaryota; kingdom Metazoa; phylum Chordata; class Chondrichthyes; order Rhinopristiformes; family Pristidae; genus Pristis; species Pristis pectinata. Next base: position 58,206,569 of record NC_067413.1, read on the forward strand.
ACTAAACTCCTTTCTAGTCTGTCTGTTTCTATCTCCCTCCAATACTATTGTAAAGGAGATAGTGATCATAATTCTATCTCCAAAATGCTCTCCCACTGAGAGATCTGACACCTGACCAGGTTCATTTCCCAATACCAAATCAAGCACAGCCTCTCCTCTTATAGGCCTATCTACATATTAAATTTTAAATTTTATTTACAGCATGGTAACAGGCCCTTCCGGCCCAATGAGTCCGTGCCGCCCATTTTAAACCCAAATTAACTTACCCGTACGTCTTTGCAATGTGGGAGGAAACCCACACAGACATGGGAGAATGTACAATCTCCTTACAGACAGCGATGGGAATTGAACCCCGATCACTGGCGGTGTAATAGCATCGCGCTAACCACTACACTACTGTGCCGCTATTGTGTCAAGAATCCTTTCTGAACACACTTAAACTCCACCCCATCTAAACCCCTTGCTGTATGGAGATGCCAATCGATATTTGGGAAATTAACATCTCCCATCACAACAACTCTGTTATTGTCACACCTTTCTAGGATCTGTTTCCCTATCTGCTCCTTGATATCCCTGTTACTATTGGGTGGCCTATAAAAAACACCCAGTAAAGTTGTTGACCCCTTCCTGTTCCTAACCTCCAACCACAAAGACTCCATAGACAATCCCTCCATAACGTCTACCTTTTCTGCAGCCGTGACACTATCTCTGATCAACAGTGCCACTTCCCACCTCTTTTGCCTCCCTCCCTGTCTTTTCTGAAACATCTAAAACCTGGTACTTGAAGTAACCATTCCTGTCCCTGAGCCATCCAAGTCTCTGTATGGCCACCACATCATAGCTCCAAGTATTTATCCAAGCTCTAAGCTCATCCGCCTTGTTCACTATACTCCTTGTGTTAAAATAGACACATCTCAAATCTTCAGTCTGAGCACGTCCCTTCTCTATCACCTGCCGATCCTCCCTCTCATACTGTCTACAAGCTTTCTCTATTTGACAGCCAAACCTCTTCCCCAGTCTCTCCAGTTTGGATCCCACCCCCCAACAATTCTAGTTTAAACTCTCCACAGAAGCCTTAGCAAACCTCCCCACCAGGATATTGGTCCCCCTGGGATTCAAGTGCAACCCATCCTTTTTGTTCAGGTCATACAAGTCTTAAAAGTCTTCAAAAAGTCTTCAAATGACCTTCATACAGGTCAGCAAATCTTACAAGTAAGATTTTATATGCATCATACCAAGATCTTTCCATGATGAAACAAAAATCACCAAGCACAACTGCAATAGTAATTATAATCCAAATGGCCCTAAAGTTTTCACCCCAAATTTGATCACTATTGATATATACTTTGAGCTAGTTTTAAGTGCTGATAAAATACAATATAACTATTCATGCAGGTCTATCAGTGCATATCAAAAACTGTCCTGTATCAGGAAATTACATCAGGTTATCATTCATAAAATATGTGACAATTGAAATTGTTCACATCCTCACATGACTACCTGCAAGAATTCAGCACGTCCTCTTTGTAGTAAAAGTCAAAACAGTAATAATACTTTATGTGATTGAATAACATTTTAAGTCAGGGGCTGTTGTAAGACAAGTTCGTAAGGTCTTAAAGGGCAAGGACTCTGGACACAATCTTTGGAGTTAAAATGATTTATTCGCAGAGACAATCACAGGACAGGATAACAGGGGCAATACACACACGGGTGATCACAAACATTGGGGGGGGGATTGCAACAAGGGTGAGATGCGCACACACAAAACAAACTGGGTACAAACAAATCAAGAAAGAAACAATATGACATCTGCCACCCTCCTTGACTCAGTGCAAGCATCAGTTCTATGCTAGAGGGATATTCTAACTAACTACTCTTAAGCAGTGCACAGCTTACCTCAGTGTCCCGTAGAGACAACAAAGAGACAAAATCAAGCATGTGGCACTCTTAATACTGATGGAGGACTGGGTGGTCCAGCCCAGGTCATTCAAAAGGGTCAATGGCCCGGTGCCAGCAAGGACAAAGGTGCTTAAAAGGGCCAATGGTTCAGGTGTGCACTTGATGGGTGGGGTGGAGCCAAACCTTGATTGACAGTGGTGTGTCTTCCAACCAACTAGGTGCAGTGCTGTCATCTGACCAGGTGGGGGCAGTGTTGTCACGTGACAGCCACGACCTCCACAATACAATCCACCCCTCGGAAGTCACACCACACACCAATCATTACATGGAAATAACTATTTCTAAGCCTAAAACTATATGTCAGTACATACAGTACTAGTGAAAGGCAGACATGCTCTTAATAACTTGGCGAGCACAACATAAAATACAGATGGTGATGACAATGAGGATGAGAGCAGTTGCCCCGTGAATGACAGTTGCCCACCATCCCCCCAGAGACCCAAATGGCCACCAGTTTCCCCATGAGGTGTCATGCTGGAGGAGCTGGTCCCTTGGTTTTTGAATTTTGGCCACCAAGTCTCTAATGGGAGCAGCCAAGTGAATGACATTGCTGGACTCATCAGGGATAAAGGTGCGGCACTCCTTACCAATCACTGCACAGGTACCACCGTCTGCAATGAGTAGGTAGTCCAGGGCCATTCGATTCTGCAAAGCAACCATCCTGACAGCTGTCATCTCAGTTGCCGACTGCGTCAGGGCATCTTCAGTATGGTGCAGTGCCACTGACATTTCATTGGACGGCGTTTCGAGCACACTGGTCATGTGGATGACTTCACGGGACAATCAGGCAGTGCCATACATGGGAAAGGCTATCATCCAGAACCTTTCTGCCTCCGTGATGGCCCTCTTGTCCCTATGGCCGTTGTATGATGGGTGCTCCCCAAGGTCGTCGAGGGCGTGAATATAGGGCACCACAAATGCCGGAAAGCAGCAACCATACCAGCTCGTGGGGAGTCACGGTAGCCGCATGTCCAGTGGGTCACATTCAAAGTCCAGGGAGCCTCCAGCTTAGTGGCACCATCGGCAGTGGTCACTGAGGCACCCGGATACCAGTTTCGCTCGCAGTTGCTGTAGCCAAATGAGAGGGTGGAACCGTGCTCATTCAGGAGCCTGCACCAGCATTCTTTAGGCTTACTCAGCGGCTGTGGGATGACCCTGAGAGTCGGGACTCAGGTGGAGGTCAAATTGTATGAAGGGAAATACCAGTTCGTGAAACACCCACCCCATCAGGGATCGCTGGAAGGAATGTTATGTAGTGGTGAGGGGAATGGTGGGGGACTGCCACCCGCACCCACCCCCCCAAACAGATATACCAAACTTGACAGGCATGAAAAGTCTATGTAAACTGTTCATTTGGAAGTCATCCAGAGGGATCGGTGTAAGTGGTAGAGCTTCACTGGCATGTGCTGGGGTTCGGACACAAATCCAGCCGTCTGATTTATTAGTGCTGGCAAATTCATATGCAACTCTGTGCCCTTGGATCTTCTGCCAGAGGCTCCATTCGGTGACCGTCTCACTGGCCAAGACCTGCAATTCAAAAGGGACACTTGCCTGACAGGGAGCAAGTGGCAGTGCTTGCTCCACAGCTTGCTTTGCTGTTTCAAAAGCAGCTTGTTGTCAGGGTCCCCATAAGAATGTGGCTTCCTTACGGGCGATAAAGCCATGGCAGATAGTGGGGCTATGAATATCTAAATCCACCCCTGCATGCCAAGGCTCATTCGGGTGTCCTGCAATGTCTTCCACTAGGGTGACTATGTTGGGCATGGCAGCAGCGGGGGGGGATGGTGGCAGAATTGTTGAGGTGTCTGTAGTCCACCGTCATGTGCCACATCCCATTCTTTTTGCAGACAGGCCAGACAGGACTGTTGAAGGGAGTGGCTGTAGGTCTAATGCAGTAGGGCTTGGATGGTCTCAGTGGTATCTCAGTGTCCCCCGGCACTCTGAACTGTCGGCTACAGATGACCTTGGAGGGAGGGGAAACAAGAACTGGTTCCCATTTGGCTGCCCCAACCACGACTGTAGCCCGCATGACCCCAAATATAAACTTGCCCGGCTTAGTATGAAGGGACTGTCCCTTTAAGACATTGATCCCGAGAATGCACTCAGGCAAGGCTGCTATTAAAACCATTACGGGTCCAGAAAGTTGGTTCCCAATTGCCATGCGGACTGTGACCTCCCTCGAGGGAAAAAGGGGACCCCCCCCCCAACCCCTCTATCTGCATCTGTGCCCCCATCCACGCGGCGGGGTTACCCAGGATGATGGTGTGTTGGGCACCTGTGTCGACAAGTGCCATCCACCTCTGTATGTTCCTCCTTCCCCAATGTACAGTGACGGATGTGTGGACTCAGGTCTCCTGGGTAGGAGAGGGCGGTGGAACAAATTCATCAGGACCCCTGGCCTTCATCCTGTGGCAGGGGGGTTTGGGTCTGCCACCCTATGGGTAAAGGTTCCTTCTGGCAGAGATGGGCCACTTCCTGTCTCAGCAGGTCCCAGAGCTCAGCTTTGAGGGCAGGAGAGACAGAGTGGGGGAGGGGCAGAGGCTGTATCGGCAGGGGGCAGCTCGCATGGTCCGGAGGTTGGAGGCGCCCCCTGTGCCGGGCTTGATCCCAGGGTGGTTGTGGGTTTTCCCCTGGCCAGATGTCCCCCCACAATGCTCTTTCCAGAGCATGCAAATGGCAGAGGTCGGGATCCCATCTATGCTGGCGCGGTCCACCCCTGCACGCAGCAGGTCCAAGAATAGCCATTTGCGTGTAAAACTAGGGGTTGTGTCTCCAGCCCTCATCTTTGCCCTACGGACCTGGGTGGGCTTCCCCCACTGCAAGAACTCTAGCCCTTCCAGGAAGGTAATGGCATCCCACACATTCTTCCCATTAGCCGGTCCCATGAGGGGCAGGACCACTGGCCTCAAATCGGGGCGCGCGGTGGTGACCAGGTATCCTGTCAGTGCGCTGGTCACCCTGGTGTTTTCTAACAACTCACGATCGCCAGGCCTCTCATAGATGCCAGTCACCAGTGCCCATTCCCTGACGACCTTAATGCCCTCACTGACTGTGCTCCACTGCGGTCACCCATATAAATCCCATTTGAGGAGGGTACGGTACCGGATCCTCACTGCAGTCACTGCTTGATCCCACAGGGTAGTGTCGTTCCCAGCCCCTCCCAGTGGCGCCCACAGGGCGTTGTTAACGCTCTGTTGGTCAGACAAGTTCCCAGGGCACTTGCTTCCTGGTGAGAGAGGCTCACATTGGGGGCACCATCATCCCACAGTCAGAGCAGCCATGCGACTAGGTGCTCTCCCGGCCACTGGCGGTACCGATCCGCCAGCTGGGTCAGCTCCTTAGCTGAGAAATCCTGGGTCTCCATAGTCTCGGAGGGACCATTGGGCACTTACCCCTGCGGGGGCCTCATCCTGACTCCCCTCTCCTCTGTGGCGGACCTGGGACCACATGGTGACGGGTCGAGCATGCAGGGGTTCGGGTGGGTAGGGGGGAAGGAGGATGTGATGGGACCCAGGCTCCTTAGGCACTCCCTCCTCATCAGTATCCATCCTTATATCCCCATCCCCCAGCCATGCATCCAGCTTGTCACCACGCCAGACCAGAGCTCAAATTTCGAGGGGGTCCAGCTGCCAGCCAGACCGGCGGGCTGCCTGCCCCTGCTGCAGTTGAATCAACCTGCAGGTGACCTCAGTAACTCTGGCCTCAAGATCGTTGGCTCAAATCTGGGCAGCCTGAACTGCCTCCTGCAGCGTACAGCACCGCTGCTGGAGCACCTCTATCTCCCTATCTTTCTGGAGACATGTATTCTGTATCTGGCTAGTAATCTCAGCCTGGTGTCTCAGGAGGGACGCGAGCAGCCAGAAGGCACCCCTTTGACTCCCTTTGGCCCTAGGGAACCCCAACTTCTGGAGGAGGGCAACCACGTGGTGCCCCATTTTCTCACCATGGAGGTCTAACTGCTCAGCCCAGTCCACTGGTTAACCATTGTCTGCCAGCATACTGGCCAAGCTCCCAAATCCCTCACTCATCAGTCCACCCAGGGATCCTATCCTCAGTGCCTGCACTGGCCTTCTTCCCCCTGTTCCAAAACATCCTTCCCCGTGTCTGTGTCCAGCCAAGACCTTCAAGACCCTGCTTGCAGCGCCAAATGTTGTCAGACAAGTTCATAAAGTCTTAAAGGGCAAGGACTCTGGACACAGTCTTTAGAGTTAAAATGATTTATTCGCAAAGACAAGCATGGGACAGGATAACAGGGGCAATACACACATACGTGATCGTGAATGTGCAGGGGTGAAAATTGGAACAAGGGTGAGATGCACGCACATACACACACAACAAACTGGGTACAAACAAATCAAGGAAGAAATAATACGACACCTACCACCCTCCTTGACTCAGTGCAGACATCAGCTCTACGCTAGATGAATATGCTAGCTAGCTAACTAACTACTCTTAAGCAGTACACAGCTTACCTCAGTGTCCCTCAGAGACAACAAAGAGACAGAACCAAGCATGTGGCACTCTTTATACTGATGGAGGGCTGGGTGGTCCAGCCCAGGTCATTCAAAAGGACCAATGGCCCGGTGCCAGCAAGAACAAAGGTGCTTAAAAGGGCCAATGGTTCAGGTGTGCACTTGATGGGTGGAGTGGAGCCAAACCTTGATTGATAGTGGTGTGTCTTCCAACCAACTAGGCACAGTGCTGTCATCCGACTAACTGGGGGCAGTTTTATCACGTGACAGCCATGACCTCCACAATACAGGGACAAAGTGGAACTTCTCTGCAAGTGGCGTGAATTTTTGGCTGAGTCACTGGATGTGTTCAGGGCTGAGGTGGATGGGTTTTTGGATTTTGGGGGAGGCAAGGGTTATGTGAACCAGGAAGGAAAATGTGGTTGGGGCCAAGATCATCTTAGTCATGATTTTATTGCATGGCAAACAGGGGCAAGGGGCCGTATGAGTCCTATTTTTTATGTTCTTACATCACAAATGTGGCCCCATTTAAATTGTGGAATGGAGCTGAGAATCAGATAAGACAGGTAAAGTTCCAGGAAGTATTGACTTTTGATTAATTGCAGTAGCTTTCAAAGGTCAACAACTATATTCATTTCTGTGGGCTTAAACACCACTTAAACTACATAAATGAAAACAAAAAATGTTGCAGGGTCAGGCAACATTTATGGAAGGAAAAACAAAGTTAACATTTCATATCAAAGATTCTTCATCAGAAATACATAAACACCATCCTTTTTGGAAACATGTTTACTTTATTGTCTTGTGAGTCTTGTTGAAAGCCTGCTGCTGTGCTTCCTCAGACGTCAATAAGTTCAGTGGAATGAGCAGGGTCAGACCAGGGACTAATGGTTCCCTCTCAAACATGGCCCCAGTAAGTGCACCTCCCACACTTGGCCCCATCCAGCCCCAGGAGCAGGTCCCATTGAATTTCTGTCATAGGGTGGGGGAGTTAACTCTCCATAGGCAGTCCACCTTGCCCATTATTTTCCCCGATGTCTCATAGTCAGTGACCTGACCCAGGCCCATAGCTTTTGATCTCTCCATGCAATTCCCCAGCATGTCATCACTGCCATATCCCATTCTCTCTTTTCTGAGCTGGCATCTGGAACAGAAAGAGTTAATGTGTAGGGATTGAAAGAAAAAGTGTCAATGTGAGGGAGTGGCTCAAGCTAAGACTGTGATTGAGGCTTAATATTGTAGAATCTGCAATTTCCACAATGTAGTGATGTAGGCAGAGCCTTAAAACATAAATCAGTGTGGCAGCTTTTTCATTGTTTTCAAATGATGGGCTGCTTGTCATACCAGCACCAGCCCAAAGGTAAATCCTTAGAGAGGCCGAATCAGACTACAAGGAGGACTGACAATGCATACAGCTGTGGCACCAGGGCTGCAACCATGCTTGGCTTTACTTTATATTTCAGTTTCAAACACCACCATTCACTGGTATACCCAAAGATTGTTGAAAATTTCTGAGCCAAGTAGGTCTAATTTTACATTGAGTTTTAGACTCCTAATCAACATGTGCAAGGATCCTACTGGGCCATTTTAGGTGGCTGCCAAAAATGTTTAAAAAATTACCTACACTGGCAACCACATGATCTTTGAGGAATCTGAATCTGAATCCAATGGTGAGAGTACACCAAGCCAATCAAAGATCTATCCTCTGTTGTAGGCTTCATCCACCATGTTGCCATTGACAAATGGGCCCTCTCCATCTAACTGTTTTGTCACTAAGGTCTTAGAATCAGTTCTCTATTAGCATGTTATCTCCTCCTTGACCTTAGCACCATGAGTAACCCTGGAAGGAGTGATGGACTCAGGTCCATTGGTAAAATACATGCCTCGCTCTCATGTCAAGGCTGCAGTGTGGTGATATTGTAACATTGATGCCAAACGAGATCAAGACTGCATTCCAAGATTGGTTCTATTTGCCCCTGGAAAATGAGGAAATAATTTCTTGGGTTTTTTACATTACAATACAAAATATGACAAAAATATTACAAAAGTGATATAATTTACCATGGCTCAAAGATATGTACCATGGTGAATCTTTATCATTTTGAGAATAATGTGTTACACTGACCCATTTATATGAACAAAAAACAAATCAGCCACACCTGCAAAGGTGACAAAGCAGTAATTAATCATCATTAAAAATATCCTGCTTAGAAAAAATTAATCATTTACCTGTAATCACAGCAACTGCATCTAATTTTCACTTACAGTTTTAATTTTCATGGACCTAAAATCCAAAAACTTTTTTTAAGTTATACAGCGCGGTAACAGGCCCTTCTGGCCCAATGAGCCTGTTTCACTCAATTACACCCATGTTAACCTACTAACCCGTATGTCTTTGGAATGTGGGAGGAAACCCACGGAGTCACGGAGAGAACGTACAAACTCCTTACAGACAGCGGCGGGAATTGAACCCTGATCACTGGCACTGTAATAGCATTACGCTAACAGCTATGCTACTGTGCCACCCAGAGTTGCAGGGCTTTTTTCAAATGTATGTTACTCCCCATGAATAGTTTCAGCATAACAATTAAATAAACCTGCGTTTGGTATGGCAAATGTTTCCTTAGTACAGAGATGTTACACAATGTTATCCTGCTAGTAGAGCAAAGTTTTGTAGTGCAGTCAACCAGGCGTGACCGCAGGACAGAAAGAAAAGTTGGGAGCTGAGGTAGGAGAGGTGCCAATTATCCAAGGCATAAAGAGAAACTGTAGGCTAAAAGCCCTGGAAAGTGTTATTGAATTCATTGAGGTGAATGTTATGAAAGATACAGAAATATTAAAGAGCAAAATTTAATCTAAGATTACAACAAACGACTTGCTGGAGGAACTCAGCGGGTCGAGCAGCATCTGTGGGGTGGGGGGAGGAATTGTTGAAGTTTAGGGTCAAAACCCTGCATTGGGACCCTAAGGTTATAATGTTAAAAGTTATAATGTTAAAATATTAGTAATGGGGAAAGGTAGGCATGGAGATAAGTGGATCTGGGAGACAGGAGAGAAAGTAATTTTTGACTGTATTTGAAAATGGCAGCAAAAGTCAGCCAGAGCAGATGAGAGTAGAATGCGTTCCAGGCAAAGCTGGGCATAGTTATTGAAATGAACTGGGAAATGTGTATGAGAAATTGGAAGGTAACTTAAGCCATAGACAAAAGAAATAGAGCCACATTCCTGTAATGAGCCTGAAATCATAATTTTTATTTAGTTTTGCTTGGAATAGACTAGTTTTGTAACAAGCTCGGTTCCTAACCACCAAGTCTATACTTCTCCTTGGTAACCGTCTGAAACTGATCCAGAATGCGGAAGTGTAGCAAAATGATGCAGATATTGGAAACATAAAACAAAAACAGAAAAGGTTGCACTTGCTCAGCAGGTCAGACAGCATCAATGGGGAGAGAACTAGAGTTGACATTTTAGGTCAAGGACGCTTCACCAAGGAAAGTAAGGTGTGGTTAAAATTGCTGAGAGGGGGAGGAACAGACAGAGATAATGTCTGTGATACAATGGAAACCAGAGTTTTCGTGCTAATAATTACTTCAAAATGTGACAGTTGAAGATGGAAAAGTGAAACACACTGAAATAGTACAGCAACATCCACAGAGAGAGTGAAAATGAACATATTTTGCAGTCTTGGTGCCACATGGAACTTGAACTGAACTTCATACCTCTTTGCTATGTCAACACGATGACTGCCTATTTCTGTCTCATAATACTGCCTAAATTCTTCCTTGCCTCAGCCCATTGGCTCCTGAAACCTTTATCCAATCCATTGTTACTTGTGTTTGACCATTTCAACCAATAGCATATTACTTATTCATTCACAATACGCTGTTTGTTGGGGCATACACAAATTAGGTTCCTTGTTCTTCCATTATAACATAGATTAAGAGTATTTCATTGACTGTAAATATTAATGTAAGGTACTAAAGGAATCAAAAAAGATGCTATAGATATGCAAACATTTCTTTCTTTAGTTATGTAATTCCTTGTGATATTTTTTGAAAGGAATTGGATGAATCAGAAGCAGGAAGAAAGTCTGAACAGACTATTTAATTTTAGTAGAATTGAATGGGCAGTTGTAGAAGGGGCAATCAAAAATAGATATGGGTTAAGGGAAGCATTGCATTGAAGGTAGGTGTTAGTAAGGGTTTAGCATGAAGTTTTGGGTGCAGGAAGGATTATAATGGGGCAAGACAACTCTCTTACTTTCTGGGTGCTGTAGATTGTAAGTTTGTTTCCTCAAGGTAACAGGCTGTCTCTATATGGTGATATCATGGCAAAAGCCTGAATGGAAACCATGATGAGCAAGGACCTAAGAAATTGGATCCAAATTATTGGAATTTAAAGCTGAAGTTTAAAGTCCAGTCCCAACTCACTTTGAGTTGCTAATCTTGCCAAGAGGGAAACTGAACCCTTTCTCCCTCCTTCCTAACTCTGTAATTTTTCCAATCCTAAAATCAATTAATATTTGCTCTCCTCTAATTCTTGTGTTTAGCTCATCCTCACACTTAGTTACTCCGTCACTGGCAATCAGGAATGGGCTGATAAGTGGCAGGTCAGCTGCCAAATTCCTCCATAAACCTCTCCTCTTTGCTACTTTTCTCTAGTCCTTCAGGTTTTCCTTATAATCTACCATGTTAACCCAACTTTTGGTCATCAAATGGAAAAAAAATGATTCTGGGCGTGTTGGAACATATCTGGGATATTTCTGCTATCTTAAGATGCTATTGTAGAATAACTGAATATTGTTATTTATTGTGAATAGTCAATAATCTTCCCAAATAACTGTCCACTTTTACAATTGTCTGGCTATTCATTATGTGATTTTTTTTTTACTTCTGTGCCTCAATTATCTTACATTTTTATTCCTGATCCTCTTTCTTTATTAATATAATTTATTTATTTATTCAGACTCCTATGAAAAGCATAAATCAACAATATATTAGTCATTCTGTCTCAACCCCAATATAGAGGTTGATCTATTGGGTTTTTATTTATTATTGTTTATTTCTGAAACCAAGAAAAACATAATTTGCTCTTGATTCATTATCGCTTAGTTCAAATTTACCAGAAAATTAATTTTATTGAACAATAAAAACTCACACTGCCTGCATTGTCAGTGATGCTTGCTTCTAATTCCCCTTTTTTAATTGATTGGAATGGAACATATCACAGATAGTATTTCATGATTCCTAGTATATTATGCATTGTACATGACCAGTTATGTTCCTTTTTGAATATCAGAAACTTCCTGTTTAAATTGATAAAATATTGTGAAAATTTTAATAACAAAATTTAAGTCCCTGAATTCCATGAACAGTGGAATTTGATTTATTGAGTCTTCATGGACCAAAGACCTTATTATATCAAACCCAGGCACCTTTGTGTACGAAATGCAAGGTTAGTAGCTCTTCCTTTCCGGAGGAAAACAGACCAATTCTGATACAGAGTTCTCAAAATGCCAATGAAACTATAAGTTGAATTTTCAGTCACTGCCAAGCTCATTCACAAAACTTGCCTTTCATTATTAGAAGTATTTCAGCAGTTCTCTGCTGTGTCACTAGATGGAGCAGCACACTGAACAAAATGTCAGTTTTTTTGTTATGCAATTAGTAGAAAATTAGAATTTATAGTTTGGTTTAAAATGAAAATAGTTAAGACAGAAGAGGGTGAGAAATCTATCTCATGCACAGCTGAGAAACTGGGCTGGAACTCGCCGAGAAATGCTAAGAGTACCACAGTGAATTAGCAGCATTTGTCCTGATAAGTTCAGGACTCCAAAATGGAAATGGCTCTGTTAAAGGTTGCTGAAAAGCAACTGCAGATACTATAAATCTGAACTAAGAACAGAAAATGCTGAAGATACTCAGCAGATCAAACAGCATGTACAGGTAGAGAAACTCTGAATTAAAAATGTTACACATGGATTACCTTACATCAGGAATGGCTGGATCTGACAAAAATGGGAAAGGTTGTTTAACTGAAGCTGTTGAATTCAATATTAAGTCCCAAGGACTGCAAGGAGGTGCCTAGTGAAAAGCTTATGTTGGGCATCGTCGGGACAGGGTAAGAGGCTAAAAGCAAAGAGGTTGGGGTCGGAGTGGGATGCAAAATAAAAGCGATAAGCAACCGGAAACTCAGGGTTACTGTTGTAAACTAACCAGGTGCATTCTGTAAAACAGCTAGCTGATCTGCATTTGTTTTCTGCATTGTGGTAGAAACCATGTCGATGGTCGATGGTTTCCTGGCTATAATCTGATGTTGCATGCTGCTGAGGAAACAGCCCACTAAACCTGAGCCAGGCACAGCAAACCCATTCACCTGAAAGGACAGGAATTGCTATGAAGCAGAAAAGTAATTCACATTTATTTTTAAAAATTATGCTTATTCTAATGGTTTTAATTATTGTGTTCAAGTGATTAAATTATTTTAATTTTTTATATGTTGTTAAATTATTTAATTGATTTTTAATATTTTCTAAATATTCCTCAACCAAGCATTCATGACATTATTCTTGACATCTTTGACAACTGGCAAAACAAAGGGTGTGGCTTTGCTGGCAGTCAAAATTTGTTTCACATTTCATGGGCCATCAGTTAGGTCTAACCATAGACTTAACTTTCAGTAGACTTCATTGGGGATACAAAAGATAAGTTTGAAATCTCTCTGTATGTTAGTGGTGATCATGAGTAGTTCACTGCCATTTGCAGGATCTGACCGACTATGTTAGTACAAAAGCAATATACTGTGAATGCTGGAAATCTAAAGTAAAAACAAAAAATGCAGGAAATACTCAGAAGGTCAGTCAGAATCTGTAAAGAGAGAAAAACAATTAACATTTCAGGTTGATGATATTTCATCAGAGATACTACTACCCGGAAATTCATTAGCTCTTTTTCCTGAAATGTTAAAACATCATTGTGAAGTGCACCTATTCCAATTCATTTCTGTACATTAGCATTGCAGTTCTAGATTGCAATCCCAATGCAAGAGCAAAAGTCCACAGATTTCCGCCAATGCCTTCATATAAGGGTAACAGAAAGTGTGCTCATACTGCTAGTTGAATTTCGCACAGCTGGTTGCATATGGCTGTGCTCTAAGCAGTGCAAGATCCAGCCATTAAAATTGACAAGCCTCTGCAGCAAAGAATTTAATGGGTAGCATGATTGAGAGGCAAGAGAGGGAAGAATGTATGCTCTGCTTCACAGAATCCAAGTGGATTAAATCCATACCGGGAGGCCTTTATGGGCCATAAAGAAGAAAGTCTGGTGGTTGAGAGCCGATAAATATGAAGCAATGCCATAACCAAAATATGCTGCCTCCGGGTGATGGAGGCAAATACTCTCCCAACATTTAAGATGAGCATTTGAATTGTCAAGCATTAGAAGGCTATGGACCAAATGCTATTAAATGGGATTAGTGTAGATGGGTGCTTGATGATCTGTATGGACTTGGTGGGCTGAAGGACCCGTTTCCCTGTTGTATGACTCTATAACTAACAAAGTACAAGGGCATCACAAGAAATTTGAAGGTGAGAGCTCTGACTCTTTTGCTCAAATATTCTTCCCAAACTTAGGAGATGCAATTAGTCACAGACAGGTGAATATCCTGTCATAGATGCAGTGATGCAAGATTGTCAGTGAACTAATAAAGATGCCTCACTTTTACCCTTCAGGCTAAAACTGCAAGAAATCACAGACTGACTCATGATTCAGGAGGGGTGCACATCCATGATAAGCACATAAAGTTACAAGCCCTCTTGTTTTTGATACTCCTACCATGGGAAAACGATTTTAAGTATTTACCCTCATAATCTTATAGAGAAACAAAGGACTACAGATGCTGGAATCTCGACGAAAAACACGATGATGCTGGAGGAACTCAGCAGGCCAGGCAGCATCCGTGGAGAAAAGCAGGCGGTCAACATTTTGGGTCAGGACCCTTCTTCAGGACTGAAGATAGGAGAAAGGAAAGTCCAATATATTGGAGGGAAAAGCAGAGCAGTGATAGGTGGACAAAAGAGGGGAGGCAGGGTAGGCACAAGGTGGTGATAGGTAGATGCAAGTAAGAGATAGTGATTGGCAGGTGCGGGGGAGGAGGGAGGAGCAGATCCACTGGGGGTGGGTCAAAGGTAAGAAGAGAAAGGAAAAATAAAGGTAGAAAAAAAGAGGCTAGGAAAGGGAAGAAGAGAAGAAACATAGTGGGGGGGGTTGGGGGAAGGGGTGTGGGGATTACTTAAAGTGGGAGAATTCAATGTTCATGCCGTTAGGCTGCAAGGTTCCAACATGGTAAATGAGGTGCTGTTCCTCCAGTTTGCTTCCCCTTTTCCTATCTGCAGTCTGAAGAAAGGTCCTGACCCGAAACGTTGGCCACCTGCTTTTCTCCACGGATTCTGCCTGGCCTGCTGAGTTCCTCCAGCATCATCATGTTTTTCATCATAATCTTATATACTTCTGTCAAGTCACCCCTCAGCCTCCTTCACTCCAGTGAAAACAAGCCTAGCATATCCAATCTCTCCCCTTAATTAAAGTTCCCCAATTTAGGCAACCTCCTGGTGAATCTCCTCTGCACTCTCCAGCACATATCTCTTGTAGCTTCATCATTATTTCATCCTTGTATGAAATTACTGTACAGCCTACATGTACCTGCAGGTACTCTGCCCTCTTTCTCCAAAAAGACTACATACGTATACAGCTTGGCTGTGCTCTTTTTATTATTTTTTATTTGCGGATATGTATCTCCCACCCCACCTCAGACCAGCCACCATGACAGGAAGAGGAGTATGAGCACTGGAAAGGCAAGAAAGAAGTGGAGGATGTAGGTGTTCAGGAGGAACACCGTTAATGGAAATGACAGAAAATAGAGGGCATCCATTCCTTTCTGTGAAGGACTTGCTTCTCTATGCATCCATTCTCAGATGAATAAGTAGCTCTAATATCAAAACCAAGAATGTAACAATATATACAAAAGAGCCGTTGGTCTCATGTGATGATATTACATAACACACTAATTTTACAGGATAGCCTACGTCCCTGAAGATAGATCCAATTCCCTCCTAAAAAATGAATAGATCACGCAAACAAACTATATAACTGGTACTGACTATGAGAAAATCCTTCTCACAGTCAATCGCAGCTTGAATATTGAAGTAGTGGTGGTCCTTGCAATTCGTGAAGAGCTCTGAAGGGGAATTTGAAGCACAAAGAGAGTAATCCATTACTATCTGTACTTGTGGAGGCCCCCTCCACTCTTTGCTGAAGTAAAGAGTCCCTTTTCCTGGGGAAGAAATTATCGGTGACTCCCTAATACTGTTGTAGGCACAGCTTCCTGGAATGATTACAAGTCCATAAGGTTAGCTGTGACATTAATTCTTACAAGCAGAACAGTCCAGCCATGTGGCTGGAGGTCTATTCACAGAATGCTTCATGTCTCTGTAATGACTACCTCAAAAATAGCTTGTGAAGTCATCACTTCTTGGAGATGTCAAGATGCATGAGTCCCTGTAAGCGGTGGATATATGTTCTTCAAATGCAATCATTAATCCTACCTTGCATTTGGTGTCTATAGTGCCAGGACTCATGTTCCTACTCAAGGATTAGCCAGTGTAACCACCATGGACACACACAGTGTAAATACCTTACAAATGCTGAAATGGCAGTAGAGCATAGTAGAAGTATTTGTAGTTGAGTTTTTGGAATGATCAATAAGCCTTCAGAGTGCTTTGCAACAAACTATAGAAGCTGGAACTTTCAGCATGAGTGGCCCTCCAAAATACACAGAGGCAGAGCAAGTAGCACAGACTTCCAAAAGGCTTTTGATAAGGTGCCACATAACAGGCTTATCAACAAAGGTGAAGCACATGGCATAAAAGCGACATTGGATTCAAAGCTGGTTAACAGGCAACATAAGGTCGTCATGAATGGTTGTTTTACAATCAGGGGGAAGGGGAATAGTGGCATTCCACAGAGATTAGTGTTAGGACTATTGCTATTTTTGGTCTATATTAATGACCCATTGTGGGTAAAAAAACACAACTTCTAAATTTGCAGATGCCACTTGGCATTATTGTGAATTGCAAAGAGGATAGTGATAAACTGCAGTCAGATATAAATAGGCTGGTCAAATGGGCAGATACATGGCAGATAAAGTTTAACGTGAAGAAATGTGAAATTATACATTTTGGTAAGAAGAATGGGGAGAGACAATATGGAATAGGGATACTGTTCTAAAGAGCTGCAGGAAAAGTAACCTGGGGGGATGGGAGCACAAATCAATGGAAAGGGCAGAGCAGGTTGAAAAAGTTATTAATAAGGCATATACAATTTGGAACTTTATCAACAGAAGCATAGAGTATATGAGCAGGGAAGTCATGCTGAACCTTCATAAAACACTGATCCCATTCTCAAGTATTGTGTTCAATTCTGGTCATCTCATTATAGGAAGGAAATTAAGGCATTACAAAGGATCAAGATAGAAGTATATAAAACGATCAATGGTCTGTACAGAGTTGTTAGTTGGCGGCTGTTCCTGTTGGTGGAGGGGTTGAGGACTAGAGGTGATAAATATAACATAAAGGGGACAAAAATTAATAATGGCATGAGGGAAAACATTCCTGTGCAGCATGTGGTTGGAATCTGGAATACACTGCCTTTAGATGTGGCTGGTTCTATTGTGGTCTTCAAGAGAGAACTGGATAAATAAATGATGAAGAAAAGTTTGCAAGACTGTGGAGAAGGGGCAGTGGGTGGAACTAATGAATTGCTCGAGTAGAGAGCCAGCATAGACACAATGGGCCAACTGATTCTCTGATGCTATGAAAAGCTGCTTAGGGTGAGGTTGACCAGAAACAGGCATGTTTCAGGGTAATGTGGCTCAATCTCCAATGGAAATGTTCTGAAAATGTTTTACAAGGATTATTGTCAATCTGTGACAAGTTTACAAGATAAAACCAATCCCAAATGGGAACTTTGTTCAACACCCTTGTTCATAACATTTCAGTTACTTTTTGAACAATATTGAAATATTCAGCAGGCCAAGCAGCAGGTAAATGGAGAGAGTAAAAGAGTTAATGCTTTAGATCAATGGCTTTCCATCAGAACTACAAATTCGTATTTAAAATTTCCTGATTAAAGAAATAACGTAATGCTTTTCACTTATTGAACTGCTGTTTCTATTGAATAATGAAAACATCATGAAGCCTCTTCCCAATTCAATTTTGGTTAGTATAAGTTTTTCTCTCCAAAGAAAATCATGATAACCAGTTGGATAGCAAATTAGCATCAGTATAAGTCAGGTATTAGAGCTTAAATCCTATTCGATCATTGTTGTTACTCCTAACTGGTAATTTTAGTAAAACAAAATCTCCATAAAATACCACAGATGGAACTTGTTACCAAAATTGAAGACCTAAAGATTAACTGGAGTGTGACAACATGGATACCAGTTGAAACAGTTTCACATGCAAATATATTTTCATTTAAACCAACATAAAGTGTTCTTGTCAAGACAAATCTTTAGATCAAAAGTTATAATTTCAAGGTCAAACATGTGTTGCATCTCATACCAAAAAAGCAGCAACCAGTCTTTTGTTAAATTCAGATTTCACTACTGTGGGCTAGAAATCTTGATTTTCAATGGATTTGTTAATTTTAATTGGTAGATTTAGCAATGTGAGAGATATTAATTCAGAAATTATTGAATTAAAAAAACACAAGCTAAGAACTTGATGACAGCAGTGAGCTTCAAACACTCATCACTGCCCCAGGATTTAGATGCAAACAGATTTACCAGAGTCATCTTTTCAGCCAAGGCTGTCCAGATCTGAATGGTGAAGATATGTGGCAGCAGGACATTGTGAACATAACGTTGTCATGAGGGTTGGCAAAAGATGAAAAAAAGCTGAATAAAAGCTTTGACAGAGAGCTAAGCCATGCCTCCAGGTTATGCTGGCTGTCAAACATGTCAAAGACTAAATGTTTCTGGCACAACAAAAGCCACTTGAGTATCCATTGAGTTAATTATTGGAAAAAAGTCCAACTGATCTTCCAGCTTCCAGGAGCATAAAAGCAATATATCTGTCGGACCACAAGGATGAACTCTGCTCTCCATTTCAAATTTATAAAGCAGGCAAAATAGTATTTTTATATAAATATTACAAGTTGCTTTCAGCAACAGTATGAAAAGTCTATAAATCACAAACAACACTTTAACTTTTCCAATAATTAGATCACTGATTTAACATGTAAAATTATAACAAAAAATACATGCTTGAAACAGCCATGATCGCATATTGGTCTTTGGGGATCTGCAGAATACCTGAGAACAACCTGGAGTCCATCACTATGAACTTTTTTTAAAATCATCATCTTAATTGTACATCATTAGCAGTTCACAACTCCAAAATTGTTTTTCAGTTTATCAATATTTATTATTCAGTATTGTTATGGCATTGCTATTCCATAGTATTGATGGCCTGGTTTATTGAAACATTTATATGAACAAAGTAAGGCTCGGACAGGAACAACATGACCGGTCATCCTAATTTTCTGAAAGAGAAAAAAAACACAAACATATATAAATAAAGAAACAACTCAGTTAGGAACAATACAAAAAAAAAACCCTCATCATCCTAATTTCTCAATAGACCCAAAAATACACAAATCACAAAACAACATTATTTACATTTTCCATCTCACATAAAATGCTTGTGATTAAATCCAAAGAATAAATTACAACTGAAGTTGAAAGTAGTTCTTGAATTTGTTACTTTATTTTTGAAGCAAGATTTGTTGAATGATTTGCTACTCAGACCAGATTCACAGCATGTTGACATTATTTAATAGAATCATTATAAATACTGCATTTTGGTTAATTATTTTATTATCTTTCACTTTTTCACCCTTCAGGCAATTCTGACATGTTAATAAACTCAAAACTTTAAAAAGCAAAATTGTGAACTGACATCCATTCAGCCTGAAAAATGTGCTGTCTGTCTAGCTTGCTCTAAGTTTCAGGATGTTGATAACCTTTAGTGCTGATCACAAAGGATGTGAGGTCAGGAGATGTTGCAATTATGATCCCAGCAGGAGGCAACCAAGGCAATAGGGGTTCACCATGAATGTTTACTTCATAACTGTACTTTAATCTCAATCAAAGTTAGGAACCTTGAGTAGGTCTGCTATCCATTTACAAGCATTGTAAAATCTGCTTATAAGCCCTGTAACATGAGAACTTCAGTATCCTTTTTCATGTTTTTAAATCAGCACTCAAGGGTGATCTCTACTTCAACTGGCTACCGTGTATATATTCAATTGGAAAACCAGCCAGGAATTCTATAATTCCTGGCCAGGAAATGTCTTTCATGAGCCATAGCCACTTTTGATATGGGGTCCATGTTAGGGTAGAAGGTAATTCCACTGAAGACTCCATGCAAGCTACCAGAGAAAACTAGGGCACAGAAAAGGTTGCTTGTCCCAGAAAGAGCAAAGATTAGTGAGTCGGTATGTTGGTGGAGTTGATAGGTGTTGTCCAGGATTCAGGAGACAATTCGAAGGTGGCTGCCAGCACTGCAATTTATGACAGAGCCAGAAACAGCAATCCTGCTTTTTCTAAATCTACAATAAAAATAATCAACCATTTGGGTAGCAACCTCCAGCAGTCTACTTAATTGCAGCTGATGCATCCGCAAGTCTGTATTGTATCTGCTGGAGAATACTGACCAAAGCAGGCACAATACAGACTCCAGCTGAGTTGTTAGGAAAGGTTTAAAGATCTGAAATATGCATTGATACCTCACTTGCATATGCAATGAGCCTAATGCCTGTTTGAGAAACAAGCCCTGAATGCTTGCATTGGAAGAGTTTTTTAAATCAGATCAGAGCTACTATACTTTCACCACCTGTTGTATTCAATAGGTAATTACCATTGTGTTGTCAGAGTTATTTCAGCCAAGTATCTGAGTTATATCTACTTCTATTAGGATATAATATTTGACACAAAACATTTTACCTGTGTTGGTTCAACAAACTTCACACATTCAAGCCATGTGTTCAGAAAACTTTTTTGACATACAGCACATTTGCTTGCATTTTCCAATATCTTTCTCACCTCTGGGTAATATTTAAAAACTGAATTGAATGAATTACTTGTCAGCTCATCTATGATATATCTGGCAGTAATTTCCTTCAGTAAAAGTAGAGAATATTCAATTAGGAGAGCAATTATGGAATAACACAAGAGACTGATATACATTTGAATCCAGCTCATACTGTAGAAGAAATATGTTTATCTATGATGATAATCCTGTGAAATTATTTTTGATATGCTACAACACATGTTAAACACATTGTAAACTGACAGTCCTAAGTGAGGGCCACAGTTATGTGGCTGTTGTGAGAAAGGAAAGGGATAAAACCATTTCCAGATATAAAACATTGAAGAGTCATAGTATAATCCATGTTCATATTGAGTTTCAATTATCTCAGTTAGGGCAACAGGATCACCATTTCCAAAAGAGAAGGAAAAGTCTGCCTGAGTGTTATGCCAGCTGTAATCCACCAACCTTGGCTGCAGCATTGGCATGTATGAATCTCCCCATGAAAGTTTCCATGATGCAAAAGTAAATGGCCCATTAAGTATGCCAAGTCTATTTTCTCATACTGTATTTCAGCCACACTGATATTCAAAAAGATTATGCTTTTTCTTAACCTCATATTTTTATAAAGAATGAACAAAACTATTTGAAGAAAACTGAAAACAAAAACACTTAAAACCATGGCACTGTATTTAATTTCTGGAGAATACAGGATAATTCTTGAGGGTTGGTAAACCCTACCATCAACATTCCCTATATTGCCTTAAAAATAATCACTTCAGAATCATGAGAGATCTGCCATCATTTGCGAAACATAATTCAGCATAACTTAGTTTAGATCAGGGCAGAAGAAAACTGATGTAAAAAAAAATCACAATCCTGAACCAGTACCAAGGTTTGCCAGTATCCAACCAGTAAAATCTTTAATACTACCAACCATAATTCTTCTTACAATTAAGTTTATATGGGAGAAATTAAAAATATCATAAATATAGGATAAATAGAGTCATCAAATAAAAATGCAGAATTGTTAAGGTTTGGAAGGAGGGTCTTCAGCCCACTGAATCTCTGCTAGCTCCTAGAAGAGCAATCTTGTTATTCCCATCCCCCTGCTCTTTCTTCGTGCCCTGCAAATTTTTCCATCTCAGTTGTCTATTCAATTCTGCTTTGAAAGTACTGATTGATTCTGTTTTCATCACTGTTAGAGATCATGAACTGCAGATTATAACTGCTTTCAGAGTTTAAAAAATCTGATATCTCCTTTGAATCTTGTATAAAATTTTAAATTTGCATCCCCTGGTTTTAAACCATCTGCTAATGCAACTGCTGCCCTCTATTTACCCTGTCTAAACCAAATATAATACTGTTACTGGAAAAGTTTTCACTGAAACATTATGAAGGTGTTCCAGCAGTGTAGCATTGTTCTTTAATGGCAGGGTGTGTCACTGAAAAGCAGAAAGTGGATTGAGGCCAGTTTAGGTCTTAGGGGAAGCACTGGTAATTTTATATAGATTGGAAGGATGAGCGCTGTGTAGCAGCATGTGCCTGGGATTTTGCAGTTTGCAGGAGTTGTGAAGGCAGTTATTTTACCACTGATTGTGGGACATGTGCCCAGAAACTCAATCACACAGTGCTGTGTTTTTTTTTCAGCACTATGCAATTAAAAATTGATTTAATCTAGAGAAAGTTGCGTTTACAACCATAGTTAGGTGGGAATCTGATTTAGACGTGTTCAGTCATAATCTAATAGTTGGTAGCTTTGCACCATTGGCTCCAATTGAGGATCCATGGGATGATATTATTCCCCAGACAACACTCCTTCTTAAGGATTATAGAGAAACTTGAATTATATTGTCCTAGCAGCACTCTTTGAAGGGTACTCTTGGGTCAACATGCTCTTAATCCTGCTGTGTTGAACTTGGAGAGCTGCAATTACTTAAAATAATTACATGAATTATTGGCCCCATCTACCCTTTCTCTGCACTGCCCTCCTGACATTGTCCTTCCCTCTCCTCACATCAACCGTCCCTCCTAACCAGTCCACTTCTCCTTTCCCCCTACAGCTGGTCCTTCAACAAAAGCAACACTCCAAGCCTCTCGTCCCCATATCCAGTATTGCACCAATCCCTCCTCTCCTCCCTACATCAAATGTTAGACTAATCCCCCACCCTACCACATTAAGTGCTGCACCAATCTTCCCTTCGTGCTTACATCATTCTACTCTGCTCACCCTCCCTCCCCCATTGTATCATACTGATATCCCTCCCTCCCTACGTAAAGGACCAATTAATCCCCCATTCCTTCCCTACATCATGTCCTGCTACCCAATTTCACCAACTCCCACAAGCACCTTCCTTCACCCTGATCCTGCCACTACAACTCTCCTCCCAACCTAACCTTCCACCTTAAGTATAAAAATGTGCAACGTCCAGTAACTTGTGACCAAGGCCCTTTAAGATCTCCTGGGATTTCTAGACAATCAAATTTTAAACTTAGTTATTGCCAGTAAATTAAAATAGTTGGAAATAACGTACCCTCCAGACCAATCTGTTGAAAAAAGGGGGTAACTCTTCTCTAAGTTACTAATAAGTATAGATGCCTTGCTGAGTACACACAGTGCTCAAACTATGGTCTGACCAGAGAACTGTGGTCTCAGCATGACTTCTGAATTTTTTACCAGTTTTCATTATATAATTAAGCATTCTACTGCTTTATTGACTACTACTTTGCAAGTGCTCAAGTATGCTGAACATTGAATCCACTAAATTTTCTAGGTCTTTATCAAATTTATCCTTATGTACTTTGATTCTATTAATTTAGGGTATGTATAATTAGGTGTGCTTATACAGGAAGCACACCCGCAATCTTCTCTGATGAAAGATCACTGGCCTGAAAAATTAGCATCCTTTTTCCCTCTACAAATGCTGCCCTGACCTGCCAAACATTCGCAGCATATTATGGTTTTATTTGTTCTGACGTGTGACTAAGTCACACGTCAAAACAAAGAAAACCATAACATGCTGCGAGTGTCGGTAAGTTGTTGGTAAGTTTGCCAGTATTCGCTTTCATATTTCATCCAACAAATCATTTAAGAATCGACTACACCCTCTAATTTGATATGATCAACAAATGTAATCACTTTTAATGAAGTTTTTGAATTGCGATAATTGATACCATTTAGAAACAACAGTGGTTCATACACATATCTCTAAAGAATCAATTCTACACATCATCCAACCTATACCCTTGTGGTCCTCCACCCACAACCCTGAAATAATATAAGCAAAATTGGTGACAAGTTTATAGCTTCAATTCTGTATGAAGTTAGTTGCTATTGAGTACACTATCATTATGCAGTACCAACCAAAATTTGAACATTTGTTAAAGAGAAAGAGCAGGGAAAAAAGAACATTAAAATACTTCCCCCACCCACCCATAAAGTATTAAGTATAGTATTAAATTTAGCAAATGTGTGTTTTTATTTTCTTTAAAGATGGGCCTCTTGCAGAGAATTTTTGTCTGGATGTAATTTAAACTAATCACCAGGGGGTGAAATGTCTAGAACATATGCACTAAAAAAATGTTTTTCCTACAATTTGAATATCTCTCTTGTCTCTTTCCCTTAGGTGCTAGTTTCCATTTTTCTGTTTCAAATTAGAGATTTGTAATAATGCCGCAGATATGTTCCTGACTAGCTAAACTTGAAATGGCCAAGGTACCATTCAACACACTTCCCAACCTACAGTGACTTAGAGTCATAGAGTTACAGAAGACAGAAACAAGCCCTTCCACCCGCCATGTCCATACCGACCCATCTATACTAATTCTGCTTTCCAGCACTTAGGCAGTAGTATCCTATTCTTTGGCAATTCAATTGCTCATCATGATACTTCTTAAATATTGTAAGAACCCTGCTTCCACTACCCCTCAGGCAGTGCGTTGCAGATTCCAACTACTCCACCTTACCTTAAACCTATGCCCTCTGCTTTTATACACCTCTGCCATGGGGAAATGTTTCATACTATCTATCCTATCCAGCATTTCATAATTGTGTATACCTCAGTCAGGTCTCTCTCAGCCTTCTTTGCTCCAAGGAAAATAAATCCAGCCCATCCAAGTCTCATTATAATTGAAATGCTGTATCCCAGGCAATATCCTGATAAATCTCCTCTGCATCCTCTCCAGTGGAATTATGTCCTTTCTAGAGTGTGGCAAATAGAACTCTACACAATGCTCCAGCTGTGACCTAACCAATATTTTATAAAGTTGCACCATAATCTCTCTGCTCATACACTGTATGCCCGTGTGTATCCTGTATGTCTTCCTCACCATTTTATCTTTAAGAACCTTTAGACTTGTGTATCAAGGTCCCTCTATTCCTCAGTACCTGCTTGGTCCCTATCATATATTGTGTATATCCTGGCCTTATTAGTCCTCCCAAAATGCATCACCTCACACTTAAAGGATTAATTTGGGTTTAAAATGGGCAGTGTGGACTCGTTGGGCCGGAAGGGCCTGTTACCACACTGTAAATAAAATTTAAAATTTAAAAATTTAAAAAATTTAAATTTAAAAATTTTTTTTTAATTTAAAATTTAAAAATTCCATCTACCACTGCTCTGCCCATTCTACCAATTATAGGATATTATAGGACCAAGGATATTAGTGGCCTAACACTACCCTCTTCACTATCAACATCACCAATTTTTGTGTCACCTGTGATCTTACTAATCATAACTCCTACATTAACATTAAAATTGTTAATGTATACAACAAACAGTAAGGATCCCAGCACTGATCCCTGTGGTACACCACTGGTCACGGGCTTATAATCACAAAAGCAACCCTACATCATCATCCTCTGCATCCTATTAAACTAATTTTGGATCCAATCTGTCAACTTTGCCTGGTCCCCACTGGTTCTAACCTTTTGGACCAGTCTCCCATGTGAGACCTTGTCAAAGGCCCCACAGAAGTCTGACAACAGTATTGTATTCAGTATGATGTTTTCAAGCAAAATAAGCCTTTGAATTCAGTATTCAAAGGTTGAAAATTACATTTACATTTACAATTACATTTACAGCTGAACAAAAATGTAATGACTCAAAATCAAAATACTACAGATACTGGAAATCTGAAGTAAAAACAGAAAATGCAAAAAACCTGCCTGAGGATTAAGAAAATTTCCAGATTCATCAAAGAAGGATCAAGGTCTTGATATGGAAAGGGAAAGTGGAATGTGATAGTAATCTAGCAAGAACCACAAAAACAGATCATAAAAGCTTCTATAGATATGTAGAAAGGAAAATATTAGCTAAACTTAACATAGGTTTCCTACAAACTGAGACAGGAAGATTATACTGTGGAATGAAGAAATGGTAGAGATTAAACAAATATTTTGAAAGAGATAGGTATAGAGACAGTGGTTGCACTGATTGTATCTTCCAAAATACCATACATCTTAGAGCAGTTCCCATAAATTAGCAGGTAGAAAATGTAGCCCCACTGTGTAAGTTAAGAGAGAGAGAGAGAAAATGGGGAACTACAGTCTGACTAGCCTGAAACCAATTGTAGGTTAAGATGCTGGAATCTATTATTAAGGAAATGGGAACAAGGTTAGAAAATAATAACAAAGTTAATATGGATTTATGAAGGGAAATTATGTTTGACAAATCTCTTATTGTTTTTTTGAAATTGTGACTGGCACAATAGATAAGAGCAAAGCAGAAGGTATGTTATATTTGTATTTTCAGGAAGCCTTCAATAAGATGCCACACAAGAGGATATTAAGCAAAATTAGCACATATAGGATTGAATGGAATATACTGGGGTGGATTAAGGACTGGTTCATTGTCAGAAAACAGTTGGAATAAATAGCTCATTTTGGGTTAGAAGGCTGTGAATAGCAGGTATTGGTGCTGGGGTGCTGTAGTGATAGTCTGTACTGATAAGGTAGTTGATTGGAACAAGTGCATTATATCCAGGTTTGCTGATGATACAAAGTAGGGTGGCATTCTGGGTTGTGAGGAGGACGCAAAGAGCTGCAGTGAGTGGGCAAGGCCATACCAGATGGAATAAAATATGGAAAAAACGTGAGGTTGTCCATTTCTGTAGAAAAAAATAAAAAACAGAATATGTTTTCAATTGTGAAAAGTGCAGGGTATTCAGAGAGACTGGGTGTTCTTATGCATGGATCACTGAAAATTAATGTGCAGTGACAATCAGAAATTAAGAATCCAAAAGGCATATTTATTGCAAGAGGATCTCAGTACAAGGCTGAAGAAATCTTAATGAAATTATATAAGTCCCTGATGAGAATGCTCCTGGTACAGGTCTGGTCTCCCTACCTAAGGAAGGATATACTTGCAATGCAGGGAGTGTGACAAAGTTAACCAGATTGATTCCAGAAATGAGCAGTTTGTCAAATGGGTAGGATTAAGCAAACTGGGTTTATATTCTCTTGAGTTTAGAAGGATAAAGGTGATCTTCTTAAAACATATAAAGTTCCTACTGTGCTTGAAAGGGTAAATGCCGGGATGATGTTTCAGCTGGCTGGTATGCCTAGAACCAAGGGTCAAAGAATCAAAATAAGAGGTCATTCTTTTAGGACTAAGAAGGAAAGACAGGTTGTCATCTGGAGGGTAGTGAATCATTGGAATTTTCTGCACAAGAGGGCTGTGGAGGTTCAGCTGCTAAGTATATCCATGATAGAAGCTGATAAACTTTTGGATATTAAGGAAATCAAAGAATTTGAAGTGGGTGCAAGAATGTGGTGCTGAGGATCCTTTTGAATGGTAAATCAGACATGAAGGGTCAAATGGCCTACTCCTATTTCTATTTATGTTCATTGTTAATGCTTAACTGAACATAATTTCTACCTACCTCACTGTAACCAAATAAGACTTAGACATTAAAGTAGGATATAAATGGCTGGGATTCCATTTCAGTTATACAAATCTTTTGTTGTGTACATTGCTGTATTTTCGCCAAAGTGGTTAATAAAACACAGAATGTCTACACCTGGGGTACTGATTCTAACTATTAAATTTCAGCCACTCCCCAAAAACTGGCCAAGAAACACAGCACTAGATTACAGGAAATTTGATTGATTTGTGGCAGGATTTGAACAAAAGTATCCTGCAATGAGCACAATGAAAGCTATTCAGGGCGCTACATCACACAGTTATGAATAGAAAATGTAAGACATCTGGACTCATTGACTGAGTTCACATTAATTGCAAAGGATATTAACACCACAATATATCTATCCCTGTGGTTGAAACCTTATTTTGTGATTTTATTTTCAGCATTAAAATCTCTGAAATTTTTATTGATTATTTTAGATATTATTTTATACAGAACAGAAAGCAAATACCTATTTGATAAACTACGACTAAGTTCAGCATTCAACAGTGTTAATCTTCAAATTTTATTACAGAATATATTAAAAACAAACAAATCAGTCAGGAACAGTAAAGAGAAAAGACTGGTTATGATGTTCTGGGTTTTTAACTCTTCATCACAAAAGAAGATAACCTGCTTGTTCTTTTTAAAGTTTCTAATCTGCTATGTACTTCCAATAGTTTATTTTTATTCTTATTTTCAAAATTTGCATTTTTCTAACATTATGGAAGCATTTTCTTTAATTCACTTGCACAGCTGTGTAATAATTTTATTTACTTTGATAGTCAGAAGATTATTTGGATGTGTGAAAAGTTGTATCAGATGCATTAATTCATCAAATATTTCTGCAATCTTTGCTGAAACTCTAATGCAGTACTACAACAGAGCTGCATTGTGCCATCCTTCAGATTAAAGTAGATATTAAAGATTCAATGAAAATATATAAAATATTTTGAGAAATGCCCCCAAACAACTATTTATCATCATTCACTCAACCAATAGCACTAAAAATTGACCAATGTATTGTGCTAAGTAACGCGCATAGCTGACCATTTGCATTTTGGAGTCTTTATTGAAAGATAAAATGCTTTGAGAAAGTTGAGGGATTTGGTTGGTTACTTTATAAATATGGTATATATTTAACTATATGTTATTATGTACAAATATATTCATTATAATTGGAGATATAATAACAGATAAACTAATAGATCGATGATGTTAATTTTATTTCATTAAGCACAAAGCTAAATTCCAAATAGCTGATTAATGTCACTGCATCTGTGAAGACATGTTGGGGAGCCTTCAGCCTTCACCACCTGGACAGTAATCTGGCAGTGCAGGGTTGGTGCCATTTCAGTAAGATGAATACCTTTCTAATTGTATTCCACCAGACTCCACAATAAAGCTGAAAAGTAACCCCATCATATAATAAAGAAAAATAACCCCTAATAACATGCAAATAATCACCTGGAGAGTTAAAACTTCATTTTGTTGTGTTGATGAAATAAGATTTTTTTCCAACAATGGATTCTGCTCAAAGTAGAATTCTTCCAGTTTCAGCTCCAACAGCTTTACATTAAAGGAACAAAATTTTTTTAAAAAGTTGTCTTTGGTCATTAGCTTACTATAATTAAAATAAAACAGAATAGAATAAGAGGCAACAAATGAACCATTTAAATCATTCAAAATATCTCACAAAATATTTCTTTAGCCTTCAGTATTTTTCTCAGCATTTGAATTGTTTATCATTTAAAATTTGTCAGGAAGGTCCACCTCTGAATTGGAGGATTGTTACAATAAGATTCATATTTGTACACTAAATTGAAAGTGAACAGGGAATTGGAATACTCAAGACAAATTCAAGGCTCTATAATAGGTTCAAGGGAGGAGATAGACTGAAAGACTATTATATTCTACAAGTCCTACCACCATGCAGCCATTGCCTGAAGCATTGCATCATCAGATGGAGGAGGAACAAGAAGAGGAGGAACAAGAACAGGAGGAACAAGAAGAAGAGGAAGAGAAGGAGAATCAAAGCAGGTGATAAGGTGAGGTGGAGGAAGAGGAAACATAAGAAGAGAAGGAGGATGAAGAAAAAAGGAGGAGCAAGAAGAGGTAAAATCAAGACTGGAGGTGATGTAGAGATGTCCATTTGGATGTGGTGAAAAAGTGTAGTGAATTGCCCTTCAATTCAGTTGAACCAGTTCAATATTATCATGTATCAGAGAATGTGATAGCCTGTGTCCACATGCATCAAGAACTGAGCAAACTTCCAGCTTGAGCTGATGTGTTAAATTATATTTACATCATACAAGTGTTCCATCTCCAACTAAAGTAGACCTAACAATTTCTCCTTGACATTCAGTGCCAATAACATTGCCAGCCTTCTCACTATCAACATCCTGGGATCATCAGTGAACAGGAAGTTTTGAGGACCAAACGCTTAATTACTGCAGTTACATGACAGAGGATAGGTATCCTACAGACTCTATTCCTGGCATTGCAATGCCTTTCTACCATCAAAAAAACACAAAACAAAGAGTTATTGAAGCCAAGCCATGCATCAGGAACCTGTGTAAGTGGCAGAAAGAATACAGCACCTTACAAACTACATAACCAAACCCCTGGTAACTACTATCTGTCCTATCTGTGGAAGAGTTTACAGTTCCCTTATTTGCCACCTCAGAACCTACAAAACTGGAGTGGAAACAAGTCATCTTAAATCCTGAAGTACTGCCTATGAAGAGGAGGAGGGACATTTAGAAAATCATAAGATGATCAAGCAGAGTCAACATGGTTTTATGAAATGAAAATCATGTTTGGCAAGCTAGCAGGAGCTCTTTGGGTGGATACAAACTGGGTGGATAAAGGGGAACCAGCAGAAATGTTGTATCTGAATTCACAAGGTGTGGCATAGGAAGTTACTGAACAGGATAAGAGTGCACAGGGTTGTGGGTAACATGTTGGCACAGGCATAAAAACAGAATCGGGATAAATGGGGTCATTTTCAGGTTGTTAATTAGTAACTAGTGAGGTGTTACAGGTGAGTAGGTAATAAGTTGACAAATGACATATAATATGGGAAAATGCCAGGTGATCCACCTTGGAAGGAGAATGATAAAGCAAATTATTATTTAAGTGGACTGAGACTGCAAAATACTGCAATGCAAAGTAACCTTGGGATCCCAGTACACGAAACACAAAAAGTTAGCATGTAAGCATACCAAATTATTAGGAAGGCTCATGGAATTCCACAAGTGGAACGCTGCATATTGTTTTGGTCTTTATATTTAAGGAATGATCAACTGAGTCCTACAATGTCTGGTTGATGTATGAAAATAGGTTAAGCAGGTTAGGTCTATATTCATTGGGATTTAGAAGAATGAGAGGTGATCTTTTTAAAACATATAAGATCTTGAGGGGGATTGTATGGTGGATGTTAAGAGGATATTTCCCCTAGTGCAGGGCCTCTAGAACTAGGGGACATAGTTTCACAATAAGGGGTCATCCATTTAAGAAAAGGATGAAGAGGAATTTCTTCTCAGAGGGTCATTATTCTTTGGAATTCTTTACAGGAGAGAGCTGTGGAGATGGAATCATTGAATATATTCAAGTTGGAGATTGACAGATATTTGAACCATAAGGGAGTCAAGGGAAGAGTGTGGGATAGTTGAGTTGATGCCAAAATTAGATCAACCATAATCTGGGCAGATCTGAGGCACCAAATGGCCTACTCATGCACCTGTCTCTTATGTTGCAATGAGTAGAGCTCCAATCACACTGAAGAGTAATAGTGACTTGCCCAGATGAGTGCAGCTCCAAACACACTGAAGAATGTTCTCCACTTACTTAAATGAATACAGCTCCCACCACAATGAAGGAGTTTAATTTCAGCCAAGGAAGCCCACTTGATGGCTACTCCAATGAACTGTTCTGAATATTTACTACTGTCAGCCACCATTCCACCCTGGCTGCAACGTACATTCTCCACATTGACAATAACGCAACAAGGCTTCTTCAAAAGCACACCTTGACTATTATTACAAAAATAATGGTGTGTGTGTGCATACCCTGAGTGCCTTTCTCCCACATGCTTTTTCCTGACACATTGTTCCATCCAGTATTTCACAAGTTGATAGTAAATGGTGCAAAAGGCTTGAGTTTGTCCTGAAGTAGCTGCACCATCCCACCATGAGCAACAACAATCTGGGCTTGCATGCTGAAAGGCAATAGCAAGGGTGCCAGCAGAGTGTCAGTGAGGGATTGCAAATACTCTCATCCCATGAGAGGATAGCCAATTTGACAGCACTACAGGAAGGTGCCACAGCAATCTCATAATCTATTGGAGGAAATGTCAGGATATCCTCAAAGCCTTTTTGAACACAGCTATCCACAACCAAACTGGCAGTAATTAAGATGGCATGGTTGAAGTTTATGCTTGCACTGCAGCAGTTACAATCGACAAACTTAGTTGGAAATCTGAACTATGAAGAGGAAGTAGAGAGTGTGCAAAGGGTTTTGAACAAGTAAATTGAGTGAGAGAAATGGCAAATAGAGAACGTTGTGGAAAAATATAAAATTATGTACCAGAAGAATATAAAAACTACATATTTAAATCATAAGAAACCAATATATGTTGGTGTATAAGGGAACTTAGTATGCTTGTTCATGAGACACAGAAGTACCTAGATACAGTGTGCAATTAAGAAGAGAAATTGTGTTACGGACTCAGTGAAAGTCCCTTTAAGATAGAGAGTGTGTGTGTATGTGTGTGTGGGGCGTGCTTACGTCAATAGAAGATAAAGGACGTAATGACGTTGTTGAAGAAGTCAGAAGAAGAAGGAGAGAGAGAGAGAAGGGAGAGAGACACCAGCCTGCTTGTTTTCTCTATCGATGGATGAGAAACAATAACTGTGTTTGCCACTGAAATCCATGTATGGAAGTTGGAAGTAATCCGGTGGAGTTCACTTTGTTGCTGACCTGTAGAAGGAAACAGGTATTTGTGTGTGGACGACCACGGTTCGGATGCTTTTCGGGGTGAGGAAGTCACTACCGAGTAAACACTGAAGTGTCGTTTGGGTTCCATCGTGGAACATTTGGATTTCGTATGTACTCTCTCAATGTTTTCTACATCTACATCTTATCTTCAGACAACGGTGGTTGTTGAAGAAGCCCTTGCTCATGTTTCACCTTATGGCTTGCGGAACTGAACTTTAAGAACCATTCCGGAACTGGGAGTTTTGGACTTTGTCACACACACACACGAAGAGTTTAGTTTTGGGGTTAACGTTCGAGGTTTAACATTTTTGAATTCTAACATACTAACATTTTTTTTAACTTTTATTTTACGTATTATCATAAGTAGTGATTAATAAAATAGTTTTTAACACTGAATCATGCTCAGTGTGTTTCTTTTGTTGCTGGTTTGTGACAATTGTAAGTTAGTTAAGTTTGAGGAGATTTGGTATGTCACCAAAGACTCTTGCAAATTTCAATAGACTTACGGTGGAGACCATTCCAGACCATCACAGCCTGGTATGGAGGCTCCAGTGCACAGGATCGCAAAGGACTGCAGAGGGTTGTAGACTCAGCTAGCTCCATCATGGGCACAACCCTCCCACCATCAAGAACATCTTCAAGAGGTGGTGCCTCAAGAAGGCGGCATCCATCACTAAGGACCCTTACCATCGAGGACGTGCACTCTTCTCATTATTACCATCAGGGAGGAGGTACAGGAGCCTGAAGACCCACACTCCATGATTTAGGTACAGCTTCTTCTCCTCTGCCATCAGATTTCTGAACGGTCCATGAACCCATGAACACTTCTTTGTTATTCCTTTTTTGCACTATTTATTTATTTTGTAATTTATGGTCATTTTATGTCTTTGCACTCTACTGCTGCCGCAAAACAACGAATTTCATGACATACAAGTTAGTGATAATAAACCTGATTCTGATTCTGATTCTTGATGGAAGGTTGAAAGGATGGAAGGGGGAGGGGAACCAGAGTGTTAGAGAAGAAAGTGAGGAGGAAAATGGTCATGCGAGGTCTGCAGGTATGGACAGAAATCAAAGGTTTGTACATGATAGTAATGTTCTCAGGTGCATCTATTTCAATGCAAGGAGTACTGTAGGTAAGGCGGTTGAGCTTAGGGCGTGGATTGGCACGTGGAGTTACGATGTTATTGCTATTGGTGAGACATGGTTGAAGGAGGGGCAGGACTGGCAGCTTAATGTTCCGGGCTTCCGTTGTTTCAAACGTGATAGAGGGGGAGGGATGAAAGGGGGAGGAGTGGCATTACTGGTCAGGGAACAGATCACGGCTGTGCGTAGACAGGACAGCCCGGAGGGCTCGTCTACAGAGGCCATATGGGTGGAGCTGAGGAACAGGAAAGGTGTGGCCACACTAATAGGGTTGTATTATAGACTGCCCAATAGTCAGAGAGAATTGGAGGAACAAATCTGTAGGGAGATAGCAGACCGATGTAAGAAACAGAAAGTTGTGATAGTAGGGAATTTTAACTTTCCACATATTGACTGGGACTCCCACACTGCAAAAGGGTGGGATGGCTTGGAATTTGTCAAATGTGTTCAGGAAAGTTTTCTAAATCAATATATAGAGGTACCAATGAGAAAGAATGCAATACTTGATCTGCTATTAGGGAACCAGGCAGGTCAGGTGACAGAAGTATGTGTAGGTGAGCATTTTGGGTCCAGTGACCATAATGCAATTAGTTTCAAGATAATTATGGATAAGGATAGGTCTGGTCCTCGAGTGGTGGTTCTAAATTGGAGAAAGGCCAATTTTGTGGAAATGAGCAAGGATCTAGGTAGGGTGGATTGGGATAAGTTGTTTTCTGGCCAGGGTGTGCTCAGTAAATGGAAAGCCTTCAAAGACAAAATTTTGAGAGTGCAGAGTTTGTACGTTCCTGTCAGGGTTAAAGGCAAGGGTAACAAGCATAGGGAACCTTGGTTTTCAAGGGAGATTGGTGAGCTGGTTAGGAAAAAGAGAGAGGTGTATAGCAGGTATAGGCAACTAGGAACGGATGAGGTACTTGAAGAGTATAGGAAATGTAAAGAAGATACTAAAAAAGGAAATCAGGAAGGCAAAAAGAAGACATGAGGCTGCTTTGGCAGATAATGTGAAGGTAAACCCAAAGGGTTTCTACAGGTATATTAAGAGCAAAAGGATAGTAAGAGACAGAATTGGTCCCCTAGAAGATCAGAGTGGTCGTATATGCATGGAGCCTCAGGAGATGGGGAGGTCTAAACAGTTTTTTTGCATCAGTATTTACTCAGGAAACTGGCAGCGTGGATATGGAAGGAAGGGAAACAAGCACTAGTGTCATGGAACATATAGAGATTAAAAAGGAGGAGGTACTTGATGCTTTACAGCGAATAAAGGTAGATAAATCCCCAGGGCCTGACAAGATACTTCCTCGGACCTTGAGAGAGACTAGTGTAGAAATTGCAGGGGCCCTGGCAGATGTATTTAAAATGTCCTTAGCCACGGGTGCGGTGCCAGAGGACTGGAGGATAGCTCATGTTGTTCCATTGTTTAAGAAAGGCTCGAAGAGTAAACGAGGTAATTACAGGCCAGTGAGCCTGACCTCAGTAGTGGGTAAATTATTGGAAGGTGTTGTGAGAGATAGGACATATAAGTACTTGGACAGCCAAGGGTTGATTAAGGCTAGTCAGCATGGCTTTGTGCGTGGTAGATCGTGTTTAACGAATCTTGTGGAGTTTTTTGAGGAGGTCACTAAGAAAGTAGATGAAGGTAAGGCTGTGGATGTTGTCTACATGGACTTTAGTAAGGCCTTTGACAAGGTCCCACATGGGAGATTAGTTCAGAAGGTTCAGTCAATGGGTATCCATGGAAAGGTTGTAAACTGGATTCGAAATTGGCTGAGTGGGAGAAGACAGAGAGTGGTTGTGGATGGTTGTTTCTCAGATTGGAGGCCTGTGACTAGTGGCGTGCCTCAGGGATCTGTGCTGGGGCCATTGTTGTTTGTTGTATATATCAATGATCTAGACGATAATGTGGTAAATTGGATTAGTAAGTTTGCGGATGACACGAAGATTGGAGGTGTAGTGGACAGTGAGGAAGGCTTTCAAAGCTTGCAGAGGGATCTGGACCAACTGGAAGAATGGTCCAGAAAATGGCAGATGGAATTTAATGCAGACAAGTGTGACGTGTTGCATTTTGGAAGGACAAATCAAGGGAGGACATACACAGTAAATGGTAGGGCACTGAGGAGTGCGGAGGAACAAAGGGATCTGGGAGTTCAGATACGTAATTCCTCGAAAGTAGAGTCACAGGTAGACAGGGTTGTAAAAAAGGCTTTTGGCATCCTGGCATTTATAAATCAAAGTATTGAGTATAGGAGTTGGAATGTTTTGGTGAGGTTGTATAAGTCATTGGTGAGACCAAATTTAGAATATTGTGTGCAGTTCTGGTCGCCGAACTACAGGAAGGATGTCAGTAAGATTGAAAGAGTGCAGAGGAGATTTACAAGAATGTTGCCGGGTCTTCAGGACTTGAGTTATAAGGGAGATTGAGCATGTTAGGACTTTAATCCTTGGAGCGGAGAAGAATGAGGGGAGATACGATAGAGGTTTACAAAATGATGAGGGGCATAGACAGGGTTAATGTAAGTAGGCTCTTTCCACCTAGATTATGAGAGATAAGTAGAAGAGGACATGGCTTTAGGGTGAAAGGGGAAAGATTTTAGGGGGAACATTAGAGGGAACTTCTTCACTCAAAGAGTGGTGGGAGTGTGGAATGGGCTGCCATCTGATGTGGTAAATGCGGGCTCGCTCTTAACTTTTAAGAGTAAATTGGATAGGTATATGGACGAGAGAGGTCTGGAGGGGTATGGGCTGGGGGCAGGTAAATGGGACTAGCAGAATAATGTTTTGGCACAGACTAGAAGGGCCGAATGGCCTGTTTTCTGTACTGTAGTTTTCTATGGTTCTATGGTTCTGTGGTTCTATGGAAATACAAGGCAGTCTTGCAGAGATTGTGCATGGCTTTTGTGAAACAATTTTGAGTACTATATGCGGTTTTGGTCTCCATGCCTAAGGAAAAGAATATTTGGTTTGGAGTTAGTGCAAGACAAATTAATTGGAATGCTTCCTGGGATGAAGGAACTGCCCTATGAAGAGCTGTACTGAGGAAGTTTGGTATAAACTAACTGCAGCTTAGAAGAATTAGAGGTGATCCTGCTGAGGCATAAAAGATGCTGAGTCAATTTGGCAGGGAAGATGCC
Source organism: Pristis pectinata (assembly GCF_009764475.1). Classification (NCBI taxonomy): domain Eukaryota; kingdom Metazoa; phylum Chordata; class Chondrichthyes; order Rhinopristiformes; family Pristidae; genus Pristis; species Pristis pectinata. The sequence goes on from NC_067413.1 coordinate 58,243,318, forward strand.
TAAAGGCTGATTCTTCAGACTGAAGATTCTGGACTAGAAGACATAGTTTCAGATTGGCCATATAGAAGTCAGATAAGGAGAAGTTTCTTTACATAGATTGTAACTAGGTTTGAGCTAGACTAGCAGAAGTTCCTTCATATCTTATGCAGGCTTTCAGTTAGGCCTACCAATTCCCAAGATTCTTTTTGTGCACGTCACCCTTTATCTGTAAACAATCCTATCGAAAAGTTTACCTGAATTCTCGGAAGCTGGCTCACACTACTCTTAACCCCCTCTGTCTGGCTATTCATCACATGCCCACAGAGAGATCTATTCACCACAGAGAGATTTGGAATTGGAATTGGTTTATTATTGTCACATGTACTGAAGTACGGTGAAAAACTTGTCTTGCATACCATTCATATGGATCAATTCATTACGCAGTTGCATTGAGGTAGTACAAGGTAAAACAATATAGAATGCAGAGTAAAGTGTCACAGCTACAGAGAAGGTGCAGTGCAGGTAGACAATAAGATGCAAAGTCATAACGAGGTAGATTGTGAGGTCAAGAGTCCATCTTATTGTACTAGGGAACCATTCAATAGTTTTATAACAGCAGGATAGAAGCTGTCCTTGAGCCTGGTGGTACGTGCTTTCAGGCCTTTGTATCTTCTGCCCAATGGGAGAGGAGAGAGAATGTCCGGGATGGATTTCACCTTTAAACTACCCTCTATAGTACACAAAATATCTGAGCTGGTGGCTCAATCAAGGCATCTTCTTCTTCACCATTTTATGATTTAGGAGTAGGGCTTGTGTGGGTGGATTTCTTGGCTAAGTGAAAGTAGGAGGATTAGATACATGAATATAATCACCTGCAATAATCCCTGCATTGCTGCTAGCCAAACTGGTGAGCAAGATTGATTTGTCAGTAAAACTAGAATAAATAGTAGTTGCCTGGAGACAGGACATTAAAATGTCAAATAATACAAAACAGCTAGACCTGCACAAAACAACAAGCAGCAAATCATTGCATGGCAGCTATCTCTCCTCCTGTCTGCCGAGACAATGGATATGGAATTGACTGTTACCAGTATGTTTTTGCTTCCAGCAATTGTGCAACACCTTGTCTTGCAAGAGAACAATAAATGTACTGATAAATATGTTGTAATTGCCTGTGTCCCGTGCTTTCCACTGCAGAATAATTGGTAACGTGTGTATGCTGTGAGCTTTGGTGCGAGCATTGGTGTAGATGTGGTCCTATGAATCATAATTTATAGTTGTTATTAGACAAGTGATGGGTTGTATAGCAGCAGTGCAGTTATTGGGAGATGAATGTGATAATATATTCAATTACCTTGACCAATCATTCAAGATCATTATACTCCCTCTGGCACTGCATCCAGGCCTTGGGCACAGCATTCCTGGAATTGTCAGTGGCAGCAACACTTCATATTAAACCCGGTGGGCTTGCTGGCTCCCTAAACATGGAAGACCTCTCTCCTCCACTCCAACTGAGAAATGAAGAGCAGCATCTGAAAATCAGGGTTCTGGCTTTTGTCCCAGATCTGCTCTGGTTTCCTTCAATCTTCCCAATCCTATGACAGTGATTGATGGAAATGAGCACCTTGACTCTAAAGTGATTTGGTGATCTAAGAGTGACATTAAAGGTGAAACTTAATGCTGGTTATCTTCTAAATATACAGATCTATGAAGTGACATAAGAATTTCAAAGCTTGCCCATTTTTAGCCTATTTTAACACCCAACTGTTCAAAACTTCCTCAACATATCAATTGTTTGTGAAACTCACATTCTTCCATCCCACCAATATGAAATTTAGTTCACAACATGACTTCTGGCAATTTCAATAATGGGTCAGTTGGGTGGGTGGAAATCCTGCTCCACTGTATTTCTAGCAGTATTGACAGGACTCAGAATTTCAGAGCTTGTGCTATTAGTCAAAGTTGATATTTTTTGGTTTCCCTTTCTGTGAATGTGCAAGGAAAATGTGTTAAAAGACTGTAAATTTGGAGGGAAAAAATGATTTCACATAAATAAAAGAACTTTAACTTGTGTTCTCAGTTGAAATATTGATTTTATATTATGTCTCATATACATAATACAAAACACATTAAGCTCAATTCCATTAGCAAAATACTGCAGTTGTTGAAAACTTGAAATAGAAACAGATTGTGAACAGTCAGCAGTTCAGGCAGGACCTGTAGAGAAAGGAGAGTTAACTTTTCAGATCAATGATTATTTATCAGAACAGATCTAATAGAGTCATAGAGCACTACAGCACAGAAACAGGCCCTTCGGCCCATCTAGTCCATGCCGCCTTATCTTCTGCCTAGTCCCATCTACCTGCACCCAGACCATATCCCTCCAAACCCCTCCCATCCATGTACCTATCTAAGTTTCTCTTAAATGTTACAATTCAACCCGCATCTACCACTTCCACTGGCAGCTCATTCTACATTCGCACCATCTTCTGAGTGAAGAAGTTTCCCCTCAGATTCCCTTAAATATTTCACCTTTCACCCTAAACCTATGTTCTCTAGTTCTAGTCTCACCCAACCTTAAGGGAAAAAGCCTGCATGCATTCACCCTATCTATACCCCTTATAATTTTGTATACCCCTAAAACATCTCCCCTCATTCTCCTGCACTCCAGAGAATAAAGTCCTAACCTGTTCAACCTTTCCTTATAGCTCAGGTACTCAAGTCCCAGCAATATCCTTGTAAATTTTCTCTGCATTCTTTCAAACTTATTGATATCTTTCCTGTAGGCAGCTGACCAGAACCGCACACAGAACTGCATACTCTAATTTCGGCCTCACCAATGTCTTGAACAACTTTAACATAACATCCCAACTCCTGTACAAGCCCTGATTTATGAAGGCCAAAGTACCAAAAGCTCTCTTTATGACCCTATCTACCTGTGACACCACTTTCAAGTAACTATGGATCTCCATAACCAAGTCCCTTTGTTCTTCCGCACACCTCAGAACCCTACCATTCACTGTTCAAGTCTTACCCTGGTTTGTTCTCCCAAAGTGCAACACCTCACACTTGTCTGCTTCTGTCAGCCATCTTTCATCCTATTTACCTAGCTGGTCAAGATCACACTGCAAGCTTTGATGGCCTTCCTCGCTGTGCACTACACCCCCAATCTTGGTGTCATCCGTAAATTTGCTGATCCAGTCTACCACATTGTCATCTAAATCATTAATATAGATGATAAACAATAATGGACCCAGCACTTATCCCTGCAGCACACCACTAGTCACAGGCCTCCATTCAGAGAGACAACCATCTACTACCACTCTTTGGCTTCTCCCACTAAGTCATGAATGAAAGTCATTATTCTCAAATCTTAAGATGTTGCCTGAGCTGTACCATTTCCTGTTTTTATTTCAGGCCCAATTTCATCCTCCCCGTGCTGGGTAGCAGCAGTTCAGGAAGCATGTCATCGTTGAATGCCCATGGTTTTCCAACAATTAATTTTAATAAGTTGGTAATTACATTCTGAGCACCTGTTAGGTATTGTCTTCCAACTGATGCACATTTTCAATGCTTATTTCAATACTAGCATTGTCAAAAGAACTGAGAACCCATAGAATGTAATATCTACATTAAATTTAAATCGTTAAATTGATTTATTATTGACACATGTACTGAGGTACATTGAAAAACTTTGTTTTGCATGCCATCCATACATTACATCACATCACTTCATTACATCAGTGGACTGAGGTAGTACAAGGGAAAAACAATAACAGAATGCAGAATAAAGTGTTACAGTTACAGAGAAAGTGCAGTGCAGGCAGACAATAAGGTGCAAGGCCATAACGAGGTAGATTGTGAGGTCAAAGGTCCATTTTATCATATTAGTTTTAGTCCCAGTTGTATCACAACCGCTATGCAATTAGAATCATCAATTTGATTCAACAAAGAAAGAAAAAAATATTTAAAGTAATTTGGAGATAATAACCATACACCACTGACAGAATCACACAGCACTGGCCCTTCCATTCACCAAGTCTGTGGGAATCATCAAGAACCCATTTAAAGTAACCCTACACTAATCTCAATTTCCTCTAATTCTACAGGGACAATTTATAGTTGTCAATTAATCTATCAGCCTACATGTCTTTGAGATGTGGGAAGAAACCGGAGTACCTGGGGGAAACCTACATGTTCACATTTTCAAGAGGATGTGCAAACTCTACACAGACAGCACTGCAATGAACCTGGGTCACTGGAGCTGTGAGACATCAAATCTACCAGCTGTGCTGTTATATACTGATTGTCTCCAGCGATACTATAAGGAGAAGATAAAATGTGGAAAATGATGTAACATGATATCACAAAGGATTATATTTTGAGAATGGAGCTTACCCTTGTTGGAAAAATATTTAACTGATTTCCAGCCACATCTAGAACCTCTAACTTCCTTAGGATACACAATTCCTGGAGAATTGACACAAAGCAAAAATTATTTCACTGCTTTCCCTCAAATTATAAGACTCTGTTAGTCGTTCCTTTTCCTTTTATAAGTAATGAGTACCTTCTCCACATAATTAGTTACATTCAGTGAATGATTTAACAGGAGTCACAGAGATTCAATTTCAATTAGTTTCAAGGCTAAAACATTTTATTTGTGTAAAAAAAAAGTGTGATTTAACTATTTTATTGAGCTGTGACAATTTATCTCTTTTAATATAAATAAAAAAGATGGCTACAGAGATGTTGATAAATTGGTTGTTACCTTGCAAAATTCTTTAGATTGAAAAGTTTCCAGCAGATAGGAAAACTCTAAATGTAACACCACTGTTCAAGAAAGGAGGGGAGGTAACAGGAAACTAGCCAGTCAGCCCAACATCAGTTGTGGGAAAAGTGCTGAAATCCATTACTATGAAATTAATAACAGAGCAATTATGATTAGGTAGCGTCAGCATAATTTTATGAAAAGATAGTTGCCTTAATAATTTGCTTCAAATTCTTTGAAGATATAAGTAGCAGGATTAATAAAGGTGAGCCGGTGGGTGGATCAGGATTGGTCATTTCAGGTTGCCTCAGTTATTAACAGTCTGCATAAAAGGTTTAGAACGTAGAACATAGGACATTACAGAACCGTACAGGCCCTTCAGCCCACAATATTGTTCCGACATTTTATCCTGCTCTAATATCTAGCTAACCCTTCCCTCCATAACCGTAGCCCTCCATTTCTCTATCATTCATATGTCTATCTAAGAGTTTCTTAAATATCCCTAATGTATCTGCCCCCACAACCTCTGCTGGCAGTGAGTTCCACGTACCCACCACTCTCTGTGTAAAAAAACGTACCCTTGACATCCCCAAATCTTCCTTCAATCACCTTAAAATTTTGCCCCCTTGTGTTAGCCATTGTTGCCCTGGGAAAAACTCTCTGACTGTTCACTCAATCTATGCCTTTTATCATCTTGTACACCTCTATCAAGTCACCTCTCATCCACCTCTCCAAAGAGAAAAGCCCCAGCTCACTCAACTTATCCTCATAAGACGTGCTCTCCAATCCAGGCAGCATGCTGGTAAACCTCTGCACCCTCTCTAAAGCTTCCACATCCTTCCTAGGTGACCAGAATCGAACACAATACTCCAAGTGTGGTCTAACCAGAGTTCTATAGAGCTGCAACATTACCTCATGGCTCTGGAATTCAATCCCCCGACTAATGAAGGCCAACACACCCCACACCTTCTTAACAACCCTATCGATCTGCACAGCAACCTTGAGGGATCCATGGACGTGGACCCCAAGATCCCTTTGTTCCTCCACACTGCTAAGAGTCCTGCCATTGAAGGGATCCAATGAAATACATGGAGATTTAATAATGATACAAAGAAAGGTGGGAAAGTAAGCTGTGAGGAGAACAAAGTGTCTGAAAAGGGATATAGACAAGTTAAGACGGTGGGAAAAAATGGCAAATGGATAACAATGAGAGGAATTGTGAAGTTATCTACTTTTGATATGAAGAATGGAATTGCAGAGTATTATTTAAATGATGTGAAGCTATTAGTGTTCACAGAGATCAGGGTGTCCTTGTTTTATCAACAGAAAATGCTGGAGATATTCAGCAGGTCAGGAAATACCTGTGTAGAGAGAAATAGATCATTTTCAGATCAATAACATCATCATGCTGCCAAGCCTCCAGCATTTTCTGCTTTTGTTTCAGATCTGCATTTTTTTTGCCTTTTGATGGAAAGCTATCATTCAAGTCCATCAAGTAATTAAAAATAGTACAGTGGAGGTGGAATTCCTGGAGTGTGTACATGATGTTTTTTAGACAATACATTGGAACCAACAAGAAAACAGGCTATAGTACACTGGATATAGTGCAGCAAGAAAGGAATAAGTAACATTCTTGCTGTGCCTGGTCCTTTTGGAAAGAGCAACCATAACACGACAGAATTGTTCAGTAAGATGGAGAATGAAGTAATAGAGTCAGAAACCAGGGTACAGTGAAGAAATTTCTCCTCCTCCTAGTCCTAAATAACCTATCCCTTATTCTGAAATGTGCTACCTTGTCCTAGACTCCTTAACCAGACAACACAATTTCCTTGCATCTAACCTGTCAAGCCCTTTAAGAATTTTTTATGTTTCGATGAGATCTCCTCTGTTCTCCTAACCTCTGGAGAATATAATCTCAATCTACCCAATGTATCCTCATACTGCAAACCTGCTATACCTAAAACCAGACTTAGTGAATCTTCACTAAACTTCTACCATGGTAAACACAACTTTATTTAGGTAAGGGGATCAAAACCATATATTATGATACTCCAGGTGCTATCTCATCAAGGCCCTATACAACTGCAATAAAATGTCTTCACTCCTATATTCAAATCATCTAACAAAGGCTGACGTAAAATGTTCACTCCTAACTGCCTTCAGCAGATTGTGTATAAGGACACCTATGGCCTTTTGAACATCAATATTATACTGTCTCTCAGCATTTAACAAATACTCCCTATGTGTACCAAGGTAGATAACCTCACACTTTCGACATTGCATTCCATCTGCCATGTTCTCACCCAGTCATTCAACTTGTCTATATCCCCTGAAGCCTCTTTACATCTTCCTCTGTACTTACAATCCCACCGAGTTTAATATCACCAGCAAACTTGGAAATACAACATTCGGTCCCCTCATTGACAGAGATTGTGGCCCAAGCACCAATCCCCATGGTACCTCACCAGTTACAGCCTGCCAACCAGAGAAGGATCTTTTTATTACCTCTCTTTGCTTTCTGTCCAATAACCAATTATTAATGCATGTCAGTGTACTGCACTCAATTCCATGTGCTCTAACCTTGTTGATCAAATGCATCCTGAAAAGCCAAATACACCATATCCATGAGTCACATCCTTAAAGAACTCCAGCAGATTACTCAAACATGTTTACTCAACTTTTTGTAAACTCAAGTTCACTAAAATCACTCAAACTTTTTTTTTCTTTAGTAAATCCATATTGGCTCTGCTTAATCCTACTATCTCTTTCAAAGTGTTCTGTTATTACATTTTTCATCATAGATTCCAGCATTCCCTATGACTGACTTTAGGCTAACACGTCTGTAGTTTTCTGGTTTCCCTCTCCTTTCTTCCTTATTGTGGTGTCACATTTGCTACCTCCGAATCCACAGAAATAAATGTGGAATCTATAGAACTTTGGAAGACGGTGACCAGCAGTCCAGTTTGAGACTTCCACTTAGATATCCCAAACGTCTTGAGACTCACTATGGGAAATAATGGCAGTTGAGAACATAGCTGCCAGAATTTCACAGGCAAATCTGGGTCATTATGTACATAAGTAGCATACATTTACAGACATGTCACAATTGATTTTACTGATCTTTCCACAAAACCACCAAAATTATTCTGAAATAAAGCTATCTTAACGAACAGGCAAAACATGTGACATGAGAGCAATTCCTCAATTTACATATATTTGATTTATGAATTTTCACTATAATGCCATTGACTCTTTGAGGTACATGTCTTCAAGTTACTTTACTATTTTTCCCTGTGACAAATAGCACACCACTCTTCATTCAAGTGTATATGCTGTACCAAAACACCCAAAATACATTTCATCCAGCCTTTTCAATTTCTGAAATTCTGCTTAGTAAAATGTTTTCCAGGAACACATTCCCTTTGTAAATCAAGAAATAACTGTTTTATGCTGCTTTTAAGTTCCCAGAGATGTGCAAGCATATTCCAAAGTGGATTGGGTAAATAGGCTAAGGAACAGGTCAGTGGCAAACATTTAAGTAGCTAGTTCACAATATTCAGCAGAAACTTATCCAAATTAAAAAAGAGGGATTCCATAAGAAAGGTGAACCATCCACGATTAACAAAGGAGGTCAAAGAAAATATTAAATCAAAAACTAGAGCATACAATGTGTCAAGGGCTAATAGGAATTTTAAAAAAAACTGCAGTGCCAGCGGTAGACCAGGGGATTGGGAAGTTTTCAAGAATCAGCAGGGAGAGACTAAAAAGCTAATAGGGAGGGAGAAAAATGATTATGAGAGTAAATTGGCAAGTAATATCAAAACAAACAGCAAGAACTTCTAAAGAATATATAAACAGGAAGAGGGTAGCTAAGGTAAATGTGAAACCCCTAGACGATGAGAGCAAATAATTAATAATGGGAAACAAGAAAATGACAGATAAGTTAAACCAATACTTTGCATTAGTCTTTGTGGTCAAGGAACTACAAATATCCCAAAGATAATAGATGAGACTGTGTCAAATAGCATGGAAAAAATTGTAACACTTCCTATCTCAAGGGCTAAGGTATTAGAAAATCTAGTGGAATTAAAGGCAATCAAGTCACCAGGATTTGATGGCATACAACCAAGGGTTTTAATGAAAATGGCTGCAGAGGTATTGGAGCTATTGATTGAAGTTTTTCAAACTTACTGAGTTCTGGGACGATATTGGCAGATTAGAAAACAAGAAGGTAGGGAGACCAGAAACAGAAAACAATAGGCCATTTAGCTTAATGTCTATTGTTGGCAAGATGCTGGAGTCTATAATCAAGGAAGAAATAGTTAGTTTGACAAGATGCCACATAAAAGCCTGGTATACAAGGTAAGAGCTCACAGTGTTGGGAAAAGTGTATTAACATGGATTGAAGATTGGTTATCACATTTAAGGCAGAGAGTCAGAGTAAATGGGTCTTTTTCAGGTATATCATTGGACACTCTCAATTCTACAGAGAATATCTGTATTTTCTAAGACACCAAAATGTTGAGTCTGTCTTCCTTTCCACCAAATTCTCCCAATTACTGTTTTTTTTTGGCTCAGTAGCATTGCTGTTATATAAATAGATTGTTTGCTCCTGCAAACAATTAAGCTAAAACACCAGGGTTGACCGAAAAGGTCATCCTATACCTCTAACTGAGACAACAACAAATTCCAGCTATATGTGGAACAGCTTTCTTTACCAATCAAGCCAATCAGGAATAAATTACTAACAGAAGTTTTAACAAGCAAGCCAAATATTTTGTTACGAGGTACTTTCACAATGATTTTTAGCTGAGTGGCTTCTATGGTTATATTTAACTGGCATTTTATTTTGAATTTGACAGCAAAGTCAAGTTATACATATTATTTAACTCAATTGATCGAATCCTCATATGAAGGTTCAAGCTTCAAATCAGGGCAGTATTATATATCCTGGACAGGCATTACTGAAGGAGTGCTGTTTTGCCAAGACTTGCCAATTTTCAAATAAGATATTAATTCAAGGTCCTGTCTGCCAGCTCAGGTAAGTAAAATGATAGTCTATAACATTGTTTTAAGATTTCCACGTTCTCCCAAAGTCTCTCCTTCAAAAAGCCCCACTAAAATCAACTTCATTTCATGATATCTTTATTAGTCACATGTATATTGAAACACACAGTGAAATGCATCTTTTTGCATAGAGTGTTCTGTGGGCAGCCTGCAAGTGTCACCACGTTTCCAGCGCCAACATAGCATGCCCACAACTTCCTAACCCGTATGTCTTTGGAATGTGGGAGGAAACTGGAGCACGCGGAGAAAACCCACGCAGACAAACTCCTTACAGACAGTGGCCAGAATTGAAGCCAGGTTGCTGGCACTGTAAAGTGTAACGCTAACCGCTACACTACCGTGCCCGCTTTCTTTATGTCTTTCTTAAGATTTTCTGCAAAGAGTATGTTTAGAAGATTTACCTACACACTGCGGCAATTTACAACGGCCAATTAACCTATCAATCCACACATATCTGAGATAATGAAGGAAACCATGTGGTTACAGCGAGAACATGCAAACTCCATACAGACAGCACTGAAGGTCAAGACTGAACCCAGGTCACTGGAGCTATGAAGCAGCAGATCTACTAAGTCCACCATTATGGTACTGTATAATGGAGTAGAATAATGGATGCAATGGAGTCAAATTTCTACTGGAGTTATCACAGTTGTTTGACATAACTTCAACAGAAGATCCACACAAACCTAGGGAGACTAATTCATAAACTTTTTCTGAGTTTTCCATGGAGGTTAAGATAAACAATTGTGAGAATCCCTGTGGAAATTAATGCTAAATAGATACTATATATATTATTAATATATTAATATATATATATATATATATATATATATATATATATATATATATATATATATATAATTTATATATATATATTAATGCTCTATCACAATAACTTACTTCTGGAAGCTCCTGGATTTGGTTTCTTGGCACAGAAAGCTTCTTTAAATTAGTCAAATATCCAATATCATGTGGAAGTGATTTAAGTTTATTGTTTGCTAAATGTAGCTCACAAAGCTGCTGCAAGAGACAAAGTTTGCTTGGAATGCTCTCCAGTTGATTGGTGTTCACGTAAAGATATTTGAGTTCCATCAGCCTGTAATAATAAAACAGAGAAATTGGCTGGTTACAGCGATATAATGACATAGTGGCACCTTCTATAAATAAAAGTCTGCCTTCCAGAGAAAATTTGAGAAAGTTAAACTGGATCTAATTTTTATAAATGTCTCCAATATTATAACTTTGTAAAGAGAAGGTGTGTGTGTATATATACATACTTTACATATAATCTAACATTAAATAATTCACAACACCATCAAGAAAATTCTTAACATTAAGAGATAGTGAACCTTTAACTAATGTACTCACAGAAGTCCCTTTATATTCAATGTAAATAACAGCAGATGTTCTGCACTATAAGGATTTAATTATGCTGAACTGTGTGTCCTGCCTAGAACTAAAAGACTGATTTTATTTTCTATCCTGAATATCCTTATGTTCCTATCAGCTGCTTGATAATTTTTTTTTACATTTAAGACAAAAAATGGGTAGAACTTTAAAAAAAGCAGGTGTGTAGAGAAAGTGCTCATTGTTGTAAGAATTGTAGGGTTGTATTAGTGGGAGATTTTAATTTTCATGGTATTGACTGGACTACCCAGAGTGTTTAAGGGCCTGGACGGGGTAGAATTTGTGAAATGTGTCCAGGAAAGTTTCCTGACTCAATATATAGAGGGCCCTCCTCGGGAGGGTGCTATACTAGACCTTCTCTCAGGGAACGAGGTAGGGCAGGTAACTGAACTGGCAGTGAGGTAGCACTTTGGCTTTATTTATACCATAATTCTATTAGTTTTAAGGTAGTGATGGAAAAGGATAGGACAAGTCCACAGGTTAGGGCCCTAAACTGGGAGCAGGGATAATCTTGGGGGAATTAGGCAGAGGTCAATTGGGTGAGCCTGTTTGAAGGGAAAGGAATGAATGGAAAGTGGGAAGCTTTTAGGAGTGTGATATCAAGAGTCCAGGAGCAGCATGTTCCTATTAGGATGAAGGGTAAACTTGGCAAGTTTAGGGAACCTTGGCTGACGAGAGATTTTGAGGCTCTGGTCAAGAATAAGAAGGAAGCATACATTGTGTTTTGGAGGTCAAGAATAAGTGAATCCTTTGATGGCTACAAAAAAGATTAAAAATACTCTTAAAAGGGAAATCAGGAGGGCAAAGAGAGGGTATGAGATGGATCTGGCAGGTAAGGTTAAGGAAAATCTATAGCCATATTAAAAGTGTGGCCAGGGAGACGAGGTCCCATTAGAAATCAGCAGGGCTGCCTATGTCTTGAGCCACAGGAGATGGGTGGGATTTTTAATGGATATTTCTCCTCTGTGTTTACTGAGGAGAAAATCATTGTTGCTCAAGAGATAAAGGAAACTAGTGAGATGTTTTGGAGAACATTCATATTACCAGGGAGGAGATACTTGCAGCCTTACAGAGCATCAAAGTTGATATATCCCCAGGGCCTAACCGAGTGCATCCTAGGACTTTGTGGGAGGCAAGAGAAGAAATTGCAGCGGCCCTTGCAGAGATTTTTACTTCATCATTAGCCACTGCTGAAGTTCCTGAAGACTGGAGGGTGGCTAACATTGTTCCATTTTTTAAGAAGCTTAGCAAGGACAAGCTATGGAACTACAGGCTGGTCAGCCTGATATCAGTAGTGGGGAAGTTACTCCAGGGAATTCTGAGGGACAGAATCTACCAGCATTTGAATACAGAGAGTCTAATTAGGAAGAGTCAGCATGGCTTTGTGTGTGGAAAGTCATGCTTGACAAACCTTTTAGAATTTTTGAAGAGGTAACTAAAAAGGTAGATGAGGTAGGGCAGTGGATGTTACCTATTTGGATTTTAGCAAGACCTTCGACAAGGTCACGCATGGTAGGATAATTTGGAAGGTTTGGTCCCATGCAATCCAGGGAAAGCTAGTTAGGTGGATTCAAAATTGGCTCAGAGGTAGGAAGCAGAGGGTGGTGGTTGAAAGTTGTTTCTCAGAATGGAGGCCGGTGAATAGTGGTGTGCCGCAGGGGTTGACGTTGGGACCCTTGTTATTCATTATTTGTATACACGATTTGGATGTGAATGCACTGGGCTTGATCAGTAAGCTTGCGGATAACATAAAATTAGGAGGTGTTGTTGATAGTGAAGAAGGTTATCGTAGATCACGGGGATCTTGATCAGTTAGGGAAGTGGGCCGAGGAGTGACAAATGGACTTCAATACAGATAAGTGTGAGGTGATGCATGTTGGAAAGTCAAACCAGTGTAGGACTTGTACTATGAATGCACTAGGGAGTGCAATGGAACAGAGGGACCTAGGAGTACAAGTGCATAGTTCATTGAAAGCAGTGTCACAGATAGACAGGGTGGTGAAAAAGGTGTTTCGCGTGCTGGTCTTCATCAGTCAGGGCACTGAGTATAGGAGTTGGGACATTATGTTGCAGTTGTACAAATCGTTGGTGCAGCCACACATGGCATACTGTGTATAGTTTTAGTCACCCTGTTATAGGAAAGATGTGGTTAAAATGGAAAGAGTGCAGAAAAGATTTACGAGGCTGTTGCCAGGACTAGAGGGCCTGTGGTACAGGGAGAGGTAGGCCAGACCAGGTCTTTATTCCTTGGAGCATAGGAGAATGAGGGTTTATAAAATTATGAGAGGCATAGATAAGATGAACAGTAACTATCTTTTCCCCAGGGTATGGGAGTCCAAAGCTAGGGGGCATAGGTTTAGGGAGAGAGGGAAAGATTTAAGAGGGACTTGAGGGGCAAGCTTTTCACGCAGAGGGTGGTGAGTATATGGAACGAGCTGCCATAAACAAGTGGTTGAGGCAGATACAATAGTATCATTTAAGAAGCACTTGTACATGCAGGGGAGAGACTTAGAGGGATATGGGAAATTGGGACTAGCTGGGTGGGCACCATGGTCAGCATGGACTCATTGGGCCAAAGGGCCCGTGTCCCTGCTGTATTGCTCTCTGACTCTAAGTCAAACTTTCTGAAAGTGAATTGTCGTGAGCTGCTATTAATTAGATATTCAAGAATTGGTTAAGCATGTACTATTCAGATTCCCTATTACTTAGTGCACACCTACACAGCATATAGTAGGTACTGAGCTCGAAAGTCTAAGGTTTTTTTCCCAGTAAGTGTTGTGTTCATTAAGCCAAGGCAGCAAGTAATATGGTAAGGGTTAGGATTAGACTTGAGTCCCCAGGATAAAATTGCAGTCTTTTCAGGATGGAATATAGCCATAAGATGATAGATGAAGTCGGTGACATCTAATTACCAAAGCTCATTATCTGGGGTTACATATGAAAGCTTAGAATAAGGCTAGATGATAGCCTGGTTAGTCTTCACCTTCAGGATAGATGGAGTGGCAGTTATGAAGAAAAAAACTTTTCCTTATTGCTACAGTGTGATTGCAGAGGAATACTACTGTAGCAAGATAACAGAATGTCACTTCCAGTACCTGTTTATTTCATCAGGCAAAGTTGTTAGCTTGTTGTCATTCAGGTTCAAGAAAACCAAGTTTCCTAACCCCTCTGAAATGACAGGAAAAAAGCATGAATTTAAAAGAAGCTCTAAATAACAATTGTACAGAACAGCATTATAAAAATAAACATGGGATCAATTGCACTTACTCCAGCAATTTTCTCCATTATTGTATAAAAAAAGTTACAAGTAGAGATTTAAGAGAAAGGTAATGCCTTTTAGTACCTAGCTCAAAAACTAATACTGACAAAAGCTTGATGAAAGGTTATAATTTGTCCTCTTGGTCATAAGTTGATTGTCTTGTCTAGTAATTATAAATGTTCAGGAGTGAGCGTACCATGTAGTATGACCTGATTGTACCATGTATACATTGCTGTACCAGGCACTGTCATTAGCGGAAGGTTTACAGCTTTCAAGTAAAGTATGTTCTTGTGATAGCTGAGAGCTCTGTTATTAGCTTTAGTAAACAACAATACTAAAGACACAGCATTGGGGACAAAGAAGAGGTATTCTACTTGAGACAGTGCTATCCATGCAAAGGAAACAGAGACTGGGGTTTTCTTATAGCTGTGATGACAACATACCATGGATGTTGTGGATATATTGGCAGGAGGAATATGCTATTTGCCCTTTATATGGAGTGTGGGGAAATGTTCCTGAGGATGAACAATATTGTGTAATTCTAGGGGAAAACATAGAACAAAGAAACATGGTGATAAACAAGAAAAAGAAAGTGATAGTATTGCTGGTGGTAGGATCAGAGACATATGTCAGTGAATCTACTAGCATCATGTGCTACAGATAAGATCTCAAATCTTAGGATATACTAAAAGCATTCTAATTTGATGGCATCAAAGATTTTCAAGGGCTGTGAAGATACAAGAGACTGCAGATGCTGGAACCTGGAGCAATGAAATAGAGATGCTGCTCGATTCACTGAGTTCGTCCAGCAGATTGTTTGCTGTTCTACAGCTTCTGCAATCAGGGACCAAGGAAGGTGATTGGTAAATATGCTGTCCTACTGAAAACACTGGTAAGGAGGAGCAACATCCATACCTTTCTAAATTGGCAGACTGGCAAATGAGAGAATTCTGGCAATTGTAATTGATAACACTGGATTTAACATTCAAGTGACTGCATAGAAGAGCTGCAGCTGTGAAAGTGGCATTTAAAATCTAAGACACCTTCATTTAGGATAGGATTTTGAGGTGCAAGTAGAGAACTGGCCCATAAAAATGGGAATGAGGGCCTGGTCTTCTTCAAAGACTGGTCACATGGATGTTACAAGTCAGTCCAGTGGGAAACTAGTAGTTCACATTAATGATGACAATGGAAGGCTGCAAGTTACATGGGTGGAAATATGGGGACCTTGCCATGCATGTTCTGGAAGCCACTGGTGTGAAAATGCTTATTTAAGATAGTCCGATGTGAAAATAGTCACAGAGTATTGACAGGGATGAAGAAAGTAACTGCTGGTAAAGACTGTAATTCCAATGTTCCTTGGATACAAGGGCACGAGGGTATAAAATGGCCTGTGCTCACAGTAGAATCTGATAACAAGTAGTTGGAAATAGGGATGAGGAACAGTATCTGTTGCACACCTAAGGAGAAAGAAAAGGACAATACTTTTAAGGCCACCTTATTGAATGAGGAACCAACTGTAAATTTGCAAATTTATATCATGGAAATTTGTAGGCTGGGACATGTATCTAAAATATCTCAATCACTTTCTACTGAGATAGTGTAAAATGCTGTTGGGCAAGTATGCAGTAAGGATACTTTGAGTTATTGGAGAGGTGAACTGTTGGGATGCCAGTAGAGACAGATGAGTCTAGTTGCAAAATGGGTCAAGGGCAAGTGAATGAAGCAAATTAAACATGAGACCTTCCTGGAGGGAGGTCAGCCAGCAGTTTGGCTGCCAACGAGATTGAGAAAAGATTGTGTGATATAGATCAATGTGCTATGATGAAGCTATATGGCAAGTCAAATCTATTGTCATATGCAGAAGTGCGTGTATGCACTGGTGCAATGCAAACCTTATTTGCAGCAGCATCACAGGCACATAGCATTAGAAACACAATATACACAAGAACAACATAAGTTAAACATAAACTATACAGGAAAGACCACAATTAGAACAAAAAATAACTAAGTCCATTGTATGGGGTTGTGATGTTTTCAGAAGTTGATTTGCAATAAGATTGGGGAATATCAATAAAAAAATGCTTCCAGAGACATACTGAGGACAAGAATCATGGATTTGCAATGTTTGACTGTCTGCCTGTAAGAGCTGGGCATATGTCAATCCCACAGGAAAGAATGTTCTGAATCTGGGTCTTGAGAAAGATGGTTTATTCGCGCATATTAGTGTAGCGCCAGCAAGCTGGGTTCAATTCCGCCGCTGTCTGTAAGGAGTCTGTAGATTCTTCCTGTGTCTGCGTGGGTTTCCTCCAGGTGCTCTGGTTTCCTCCCACATTCCAAAGGCGTACAGGTTAGGAGCTGTGGGCATGCTATGTTGGCGCTAGAAGAGTGGCGACACTTGCAGGTTGCCCCCAGCATATTCTCAGTATCACAAAAAGATGCATTTCACTATGTGTTTTGATGTACATGTGACTAATAAATAAATATCTTAAATAAATAAATATCTTATTATAAGAGTCAATATATTATAATATCCCTCTGGGATACATCACCCCTGGTATGGTTCCCTTCCCCTCACATCTTTATAATGACTATCTCCCCTCAATCTCTCAGACCAGATGAAGGGCCTCAACCTGAAACATCAACTGTCCATTTCCCTCCACAGATTTTACTTGACTTGCTGAGTTCCTGCAGCATTTTGTTTTGTGCTACAGATTCCAGCACCTACACTCTTGTGCCTCTACTCTTGTGGAGAGTCGGCACTGACATGATGAGTGGAATGGAGTCCTTCTATGCTGTAACCACCTATGGTTCTCTGTTCCCTAATTGCCTTGGATGTTTTTAAACTTAATTGCATTGTGAATTGAGCTTTTTTTCCCATTCTTGCCACTTCGCGATTGCATGATAGCTTCTCAACTAATAGCAATTTTACCTCTGACTCAGAAATCAGAAGTCCAGCTGAAGACTTGACCACAACAATATTTATTCTGTTATCTCAGAGATACCAACCTTTAGGTTAGATATTAAACCAAGGCCCTAACTATTCTAATGGGTGAACACAAAATGTCCTGTGGAACCATCTAAATAGAACAGTGGACTTATCCCAGATATCCTGGCTGATTATTTATCCTTCAGTCAACATTACTAAAGCAGGTTATCTGTTTTATGTGAAGCCTATGTGCAAAAAGGCTGCCATGTTTCCTCTTTTGCAGTACTGATTGCACTTAAAAAACACTTCACTGACTGTAAAGAACTTTGGGATGTTCTGAAAATCTTATCCTGCAAGCAGCCATTATCTTCACGGGGTGGCTCAAAACACAAATCCCTCAATTTGCATCAATTTTGGTAAGATTAAAAGGTAAAGATGAAATGATAGATAAAAAAACAAATATTGAGAGAAAGAAACCAGAGACCCTGAGTAACAAAAAAGCAATTTAAGTATATACAAGGATGACCAAGCAAGTAGTGGTTTTGGCATACACATAGGGAGGGTGCAGCAGGAGCCTTTCAATCCAGCTCAAGACAGGGAAAAGGAAAAGGGTGTAGCTATCAATTCTGTGGATAGCAAAATACCAAAAAAAATGGTTAGCTACTCTCCAAGATAAAATATATTTTTTAAATTTGCCTTTGGACATTACTGAATAATTTCAAGAGTATTGGTTTGTGATAGATATTAATGATAGATTTATCTTTCAATTTTCCGTTCCTTTCCACGTTTAATCTCTTAATTTGTAAGGCATGTGGCACTGATAACTATTATGATTGGATAATTATGCCAGTGATTACATTATCCTCTTGATAATTTTCAGACAGAACTATCCAAGTTAACTATTTTCTATAATTGTTAAAACCATATTTAAATATTAAGCATGAATCACATAACCAGATCATCAGTGGAGAGGGAAGAACAACCCTCTTCTTCCCTCTCCACTCTCCGTCTTGATGCAGGGACTCACCCCAAAATGTGAACAGTTCCTTTCCTCCTACAAATGCTGCTCATCTTAAGATAAGATAAGATCTTTATTAGTCACATGTACATCGAAACACACAGTGAAATACATCTTTTGCGTAGTGATTTTTTTGGGGGGCAGCACACAACTGTCGCCACTCTTCCGGCGCCAACATAGCATGCCCACAACTTCCTAACCTGTATGTCTTTGGAATGTGGGAGGAAACCAGAGAACCCGGAGGAAACCCACACAGACACGGGGAGAATGTACAAACTCCTTACAGATGGTGGCCGGATTTGAACCCGGGTCGCTAGCGCTGTAAAGCATTATGCTAACCACTATGCTACCGTGTTCCTCTGTGTTCACTGAGTTCCTCCAGCAGTTTGCTCTTTGCTCTAGATTCCAGCATCTGTCACCAGTTCACCAGTGTTCATAAAGGGAAAGGTAAACAGGTGGGCTGTGCACATTTATTTTTACTTCTGATTTAAAGCATTGTATGTTTCTGTAAAGTTTGTACTGTCAAATTTTAATCAATATGAGAAAAATAGCCAAATATGTAAACAAAGTAAGAGATTTGATAGAAAAGGAACAAGCATGACCTGTGCTAAACAATCTAAATATGGATCTTTATTCCAATGGCTAAAACTCTCTCACCATCAGATCATACATGCAGAAAACTAGTGAGAAAAATATCTGGAAGGTGGCAATTCATAAGTGGTCTCTAAAATTCATGGTACAAGCACTGTAATATGATCTAACACTCATCTCACTAACACACAATCTGAAGGATATCCAAAATTAATGATAAGAAGACTGTCATACAATATTGAAAGTGACAGTGTAATTACAATGGGAAGTTTATTTTGTAGATTTAATCATTGTAACCCAATTCAGTAACAGCTTTACCTACATGCTGCCACTTTTCACAGAGTACAGAAATCAATTATAATAGCTTGTTCTTATGTGGGCTGATTATATCAATTGGGTTAAGGCAATGTAAATAGTGGAGGCTCAGAATTTTACAGATTTGAACTAGACTAAGCCAGTGAACAAAAGCTTTGTCACAATTTTATTGGTTTTGTGAATCAGAGGAAAAACCACTCCAAGAAATTATTTTTTGCAAGTATAAGATAGACTTTCATCTTCTTCTAAAACAGGATGACTGGCTTCCATCTGGTTTTGTGGGGTATGAGGTGGTGAGTGAGGTCAATGTGGGAACTGCAGATTCTTCCACAGATGGGGTGGGTAGATTGTGATATGAACACTGAAAATGCTGGAAATACTCAGCAGGTCAGGGCACATCTATGGGAAGAGAAAGATAGCTAATGTTTAAGGTCAAAGACCTTTTGTCAGAACTGGGAAGGAGACAAGCTTGTTAAGCTGCAAAGTGGGTGGGGGAGAGGGTGTTGTCCCGATGTTAAATTCCCACTCCTGTCTGCTGCAAAGTAACACAGTGCCACAGATTAATTCTGTTAAAACGCGTTTATTAGCAGTATACTGCGGGAGAATTCTCCTCAAACTCTCATGCAGAGTCTTCATCGGAGCTCTCCACAGTCCAAAGCAGCAGAGAGTGATTTATAGATATTGTCACACACACACTTAATGAATTCGGCTCCTCGAGTTTCGTTCAGACCTCAGAGAACCAAAGACAGACATCGCACTTATTGTCCAACATAATTGAGTTATAATCAAGAGATTCAAAGACAGGTATCACCCTCATTGTTTAAAACAAGCTTCCTCCAGTCTGTTTATTACACCCACCGCCCTTATCGTCTAGTATATTGGCCTGTCACCAAGGTCCCGGACACTGCAGGTCTCAGCAACACCTTATCCATTGAGTCAGCAGTTTGCGTGCTCTTGCTTGCGAGGTATTTTTTTCTATCAGCTATAGGTATGGTTACAGTTTTTAACCTTTACTTCCTCAAGGGGATGTGTCTGACCATCAGCGTAAGCTGTAAACAAGGTTATCTGGTAAATAAGTGAACGGGAGCAGTGAGAGAGTGAGAATACAGATGCAGGAATACTGAAGTTGTGAAATGCACAGCAGGTGGGCATGGCCAGCAGGTAGACTAGGCATGTCCTCCAATCCCAGAGGAAAAAAAGGAAGGAGGGAAAAACAAACTGAGCCAATATCACAAATGGTTGACTGATACAGACAGTAATCAAGTTACCTGAAGTTGTAGAATTGAAGCTGTACCACAGATTTAAACTGAACTACACAAATAAACAAAACAGTTGTCATGACTTTATGGGTTAGAGAAAAGTTCCAAAACTTATTTCTTGAAGAGGTAAGATAGATATTGATTGATATGTTTCACTCATAATAAATAAGATAAATTCCAAATATACTATACAAGAGTGCCCTCTAAAGGTTGAAGCCAGAAGTTATTTCCCAGGCTCCAAGCATTAGCAAAAAACTTTGATATTTTTCTATTTCATTTCCCTCATTTTATTATTTTCATTTTAAAATTGTATGACCCAAATTGCTCATCATCTTATTCAGCAATTATATTTACACAAAACATGTTTTCTGTATATTGGATAAATGTTTCGAAAAAAAATTATTTTAGAGATGGGATGGCACATAACAGCATAATATACCATGGAGTTAAGTGACTAATAGTTGATCTTGTTTTTTTTCTGCCATGCTTCTGATCTCATTTGTGTCAAATTGGGCAGTTGGATACAATTCAGAAATACCCATGCTGATGGTAACCACACCTCTTATTGTACTGTCATGTCTGTCACCAATCTTTTCAAGCCACTCGGAAACTGAGGAAGAGACAGGGGGAGGGGGCAGGCATACTGTACCTTCAAATTATTGTTTAAAAATCTCTTCATGATAATGAAGAGACTACAAGTTCAATTTATTTTTCTGGAAGATGCTGATCTTTAGCCACTGGCTTCATGCAGAACTGATGGCTAACTACAGCACCAAAGTCAGTGGTGAAACCCTGTACTGAGAGACTAGATGCACTTCACCTCTGGCTCCTTAGCTTTCTGGCGTGCTAGAGCCATAAAAGTTGCAGCTGTGGAAAAAGCACAGGGAAGCGAGTGTGACAGTGGTCAGGATCAACTACAATCCAGCCCTGTGTGATTTTATTGAAAATTACAGTTACAAATTTTCCTCTCATCGAATATGATTTTCAACCAACATTTAATGATGACACTGGCAAGAAAGAACTGGAAGCATTATTTATATTTACCATACATGTTTGAGGACAACTTGTCTAGTTTATTACCAAACAAGTGTAGCTTTCTTAATTGCTACGGTGTTTCTATCTCCAAACCATCCCAATGAAACCTCACCAGTTAAGTAAAATATTTTGTATGACCTTCCATTCATAAACTAATTTTACAAAATCAAATAACCTTATCCCTATATTTGAGGAAAAAATCTGGCACCAAATGCAACTGAAAACCAGTAACAGTTATATTCAATAATGTTTCCCTGCAATTCATTATTTTTGTTGCCATGTTTATACCACACATGTTATTTTCCAGCAGAACATTGACTATGGTGTATTGTCCTTCATCAATTGGGGAATTGAATTTAGGAGCCGTGAGGTATTGTTGCAGCTATATAGGTCCCTGGTCAGACCCCACTTGGAGTACTGTGCTCAGTTCTGGTCACCTCACTACAGGAAAGATGTGGAAGCCATAGAGAGGGTGCAGAGAAGATTTACAAGGATGCTGCCTGGAATGTGAAGCATGCCTTATGAAAGCAGGTTGAGGGAACTTGGCCTTTTGCCTTGGAGAGACAGAGGATGAGGGGGGACCTGATAGAGGTGTATAAGATGATGAAAGGTATTGATAGGGTAGATAGTCAGAGGCTTTTCCCCAGGGCTGAAATGGTGGCCACAAGAGGACATAGGTTTAAGGTGCTGGGGAGTAGATATAGAGGAGATGTCAGGGGTAAGTTTTTTACTCAGAGAGTGGCGAGTGTGTGGAATGGGCTACCGGAAATGGTGGTGGAGGCAGATACCATAGGGTCTCTCAAGAGACTGTTAGATAGGTACATGGAGCTGAGCAAAATAGAGGGCTATCGGTAAGCCTAGTAAATTCTAAGGTAGGGACATGTTCGGCACAGCTTTGTGGGCCGAAGGGCCTGAATTGAGCTGTAGTTTTTCTACGTTTCTATGCCAAGTATTAGACAGTGCCCTCTGAACCACTGTTTACAACATCACAGTAGATCATCCTGTACTTTAAACAAAGAGCACTTGCTTTTCCAAAATTTTCACAAGAATGTCATACTCCTAAAATGGCGATAGATTATTCCAAGGAAGTTTATTTATTGGAACTCAGAATCGTCAGAAACAGACTTCATAGGAAGTGTCATGTTGAAAGAAGTCAAGCATAATAAGAATAAATTCTACATTTACAACATGAATGAGAAACCAGAAAGCTTTTAATGTTACTGAACTTTAACAGGTCACGAAAAGAGAAAACTGCTGAAATAGATTATTGGTTCTAGCCATTTGTGATTCTCTATTTCTACCTTTTCTTTTTGTAACATGACAGGCAGACTGAATGCAAAAAGTTGATAATTGATATTCATTTCAATAGTCTGCTAACAGACTATTCAGGAATCCCAACCAGTATCTGCTTCATCGGGTAATGTTTGCTGCATTCTCTTTCCACTCACCTGGGCCCCAGTTCCCATGCTCCCTCTAACACACTGGGGCCCAGGTTCCCACACTCCCTTTCAACTCACAGGAGCCCCAGTTCCTGTATTCCCTTTCAGCTTAATAGTTCACTGGAAAATTTATTATATAGTGTAACATCTAAAAAAGTTCAACAATTGAGGTATTAATAGCAATAAACACAATGGTCCAGAATATCACCAAATAATTTTAAATTGATGCAAACTAACTTTTATAATTAAATAATATATTTTTAAAATTGCAAGAAGTGGGAACATTTGTTATATTTACCAAACACACTTGGTGACAACTTGTCTAGTTTGTTACCAAACAAGTGGAGTTTCTTTAACTGATTTAGATGCTTCAGAACTTCTGGAAGTGCTTCAAGTGAGTTATTTCCCAGGTTGAGATCTGTCAGCTACAAAATAGATATAAAGGTTTCTCATGTACTTTGAAACATAAATACACAGGTACATTCAATAGCCATTATCAGTGGAGACATCAAATAACCTGCCTGCAGCATCCTCTCCTTGCCAACCATCCCCAGCATCCAGGCTTTAATTACAATCAGTTGGTGGCAGCTTCAATTACATGCTGAAACTTTTAATATGATACTCTACTCATGGAAAGAGATTGCAGAAGGTCAGAGAAAGGACTTCAAGGATGTACTCAAAGCCGCTTTGAGAAAATTTTGTATCCTTCTGAGTCATAGGAATCCCTGACCTTTTACCAATCAAAATGGAAAAGGAGCATCTGGAAAGCACTCCCACCTATTTGTTGCGAGTATGCAGAACCCAAGCACAACTCCTCAAACTATCCACTCAAATGCCTTGTCAGGCAATACCTGTCCCACTTAAGCTTTATCAGCAATCTCAGAATTCATAGTTCTGGATGGGAAGCAAACCACGCTTAACCCTGCAAAACTGCTTAAAAAAAAGATAAAACTTTTTTATTGTTGAGAAACTTAGATCATGCCATGTAGCATCAAAGACTACATGTTTAGACATTCAAAAGAAAAAAAAGCAAACATTAGAAATGCTAGTAACATTACAGCAAAGCTCATCAAAATTAACACAGAAAACATTTACAATTATACAAGGAGCATCATAGCTTGTTAAAGTGATATTGCAAATCAAAATAAGGATTGGCAGATGTCTTGGATGATTAGTTTTCATTACTATTTGTAAAGCAAACAAACAGGAAGCTAATCAGGGATGGGAGCTCACCAAAATGAATTTGTAAAATCACAGAAGGAACACAGAGGAAGCCATTCAGCCTATCGTGAGTGTGTCAGTTCAAAAGAGCTACCAACACAATCCCATCTCCTGTCATTGAGTTTGTAACTCTGCAGGTTATGGTTCTTCAAGTATATATTTGCCTCAGTACATGTTATGTAAGTGTGACAAGGCTTTCTGTCTCTACTAGCCTTTCAGACAGTGACGTCCAAAATGCTGTCACCTTCAGGTGAAAAATGTATCTTTATCTCCCCACTATTCCTTCTCCAATTACTTTAAATCTGTGCCCCTGGTTTTTCGCAGCTACCCCCTCCCCACTAATAACTCCTTACTCTATCTAGACATCGCTTGACTTTATCCATCCCAATTGCATCTCCCTTCAACCTCCTCTGTTCCAAAGAAAACAATCCTAGTTTTTCCAACCATTCAGGAAAGTTCCCATTTTTCATCCTTGGCAACATCCCCACAAATCTCCTTTACACCCTATCCAGTATAATCACAACTTTCCTGTAACGTGGTCAGCAGATCTGTATATATTAAAAAAAACAATCTAACTAGCATTGTACACAGTCATAACAGCAGGGCAGCAGATGGTAGGGTTGAGGCCAAGAAAGATGGTATGACAAGTAAGATTGAAAGGAAGGACAGCAAGGGACAGGCTAATAAACACGGTGGAACAGACTGTTGTGGAGGCCTAGTCATTGGGTATATTTAAAGCAGAGGTTAATCAGTTCTTGATTAGTAAGGGTGTCAAAGGTCACGGGGACAAGGCAGGAGAATAGGGTTGAGAGGGAAAAGTAAATCAGCCATGATCGAATGGTGGAGCAGACTCGACGGCTGAATGGCCCAATTCTGCTCCTATGTCTTATGGTCTTATGGACTGATGGGCTAAAATGTGTTTATTTCAATGCTAGGAGTATTATGGGTAAGGAGGATGAACTTCGAGCTTGGATTAGCACATGGAATTATGATGTTGCTGCTTTTACAGAGACCTAGATGCATGAGGGACAAGACTGGCTGCTCAACGTTCCTGGGTTTCGCTGTTTTAGACATGATAGAGGGGGGGTAAAAGAGGTGGAGGGGTTGCACTACTGATAAGGGAGAATGTCACAGCAGTACTCAGAGAGGACACACTGGAGGGCTCATCCACAGAGGCATTTTGGGTGGAGCTCAGAAATAGGATAGGTGCAATTACGTTGAGGGATTATACTATAGGCCAAAAAAAGACTATGAAATGTCCTTGGCGAGCGGGTCAAGGAGAATCCCAGGGCATTTTATACTTGTATTAAGAAAGAGAGGATATCTAAGGAGAGGGTAGGTCCACTCAAGGATAAAGGAAAGAATTTGTGCTTGGAGGCTGAGGTACTAAATGAGTACTTTGCATCAGTATTTACCGAGGAGAAGGAATTGGAGGATAGTGAAAACAGAGTGAGGCATGCTAATGAGTCATAAAGCAATACAGCACAGATACAGACCCTTCAGCCCAACGAGTCTATGCTGACCATGGTGCCCACCCAGCTAGTTCCAATTTCCTGGTGGTCTTCTGAAAAGCATTAAGGTGGATAAGTCCCCAGGGCCTGATGGCATATATCCCAGAATATTAAAAGAAGCAAGTGAGGAGATTGCTGGGGCTTTGACAAGGATCTTTGTGTCCTCACTAGCAATAGGGCGAGGCCCCAGAGGAGTGGAGAGTAGCAAATGTTGTGCCTTTGTTCAAGTAGGGATAACCCAGGTAATTATAGGCCAGAACCTCAAGTCAGTAGTAGGGAAGTCATTGGAAAGGATACTGAGGGACAGGATTTATGCACATTTGGAAAGGCATGGCCTGCTTAGGGCCAGACAGCATGAGCATGCCCTACAAACCTGATTGAGTTTTTTGAGGAGGTGACAAAGTGCTTGATGAGGGTAAGGCAGTGGACGTTATCTAGATAGACCTTAGTAAAGCATTTGACAAGGTCCCTCAGATTGATTCAGAAGATGCATGAGATCCAGGATAAATTGCAAGTGTGGAATTCAGAACTGGCTTGCCCATAGAAGACAGAGAGTAGGAGTGAAAGGCTGTTATTCTGGCTGAAGGTCCGTGACCAGTGGTGTTCTGCAAGGATTGGTGCTGGGGCCTCTGTTTGTGATATATACAGTATCAATGACTTGGATGAAAATGTAGATGGGTGGATTAACAAGTTTGCAGATGACACCAATATTGGTGGAGCTGTGGACAGTGTAAAGGACTATCAAATAGTAGAGTGGGATATAGATCCGTTACAGATATGGGCAGAGAAGTGGCAGATGGAGTTTAAGCTGGGCATATATCACTTTGGGAGGTGAAATCAAAGGAGAAGGTATACAGTTAATGGTAGGCCCCTTAATAGCATTGAGGTACAGAGAGATCTTGGGTCCAGGTCCATAGTTCACTGAGAGTGGCAACGTAAGTGGATAAGGTGGTAAAGAAGGCATATGGCATGCTTGCCTTCATTGGTCAGGGTGTTGAGTATAAGAGTAAGGAAACCATGCTGCAGCTATATAAAACTTGGAGTCCTGTGTGGAGTTCTGGTGCCCCATTATAGGAAGGATGTGGAATCTGTGGAAAAGGTGCAGAAGAAGTTTACCAGGATGCTACCTGGATTAGAGGGTATAAGCCACAAGGACAGGTTGGACAAACTTGGGTTGTTCTCCTTAGAGCGTCGGAGGCTGAGGGAAGACTGAGGACATGCTTTTAAAGTTGGGGGGGAGTTTAAAGTGGACAGGAGGGGCATTTTTTTTTTACGCAGAGTGGTAGGTGCCTGGAATGGGTTACCAGGGATAATAGTGAAATCAGGCAGTTTGGTAGAGTTTAAGAGGCTTTTAGACACATGAATATTAAGGAAATGGAGGGATATGGATGATAAACAGGAGGAGGGCATTTAGTAATAAATCGGCATCAAGATCGACACAACATCACATATGGGTCAAACAGCCTGTCCAGTACTGTGCTCTATTCTATAATCTTTGACCTTTCATTTCTATTGCCTCAGCTACTATAGAGCATCGTGAATGTCTTTTTAACCACCATATTTCAATGTGTGTGAACATGCAGCCAAGGTCCCTTTGCTCCTCCAAACCATCAATATCCTGAAGTTTATTTTGTAGATTCCTTCACCTGCATGTCGATGCACGATAGAAAGCATCCTACCTGGATGTATCATGGCTTGATGTGGCAACTGCTCTGCCCAGGACCACAAGAAACTGCAGAGAGTTGTGGATACAGCCCAGCGCATCATGGACACCAGCTTCCCCTCCTTGGACTCCGTCCTTACCTCTCGCCGTCTTGGTGAAGCAGCCAGCATAATCAGAGACCCCACCCACCCGGGTCATTCTCTCTTCTCTCCTCTTCCATCAAGTAGAAGATACAAGAGCCTGAGGGCATGTACCACCAGACTTAAGGACAGCTTCTGCCCCACTGTGATAAGACTATTGAATGGTTCCCTTATACGATAGGATGTACTCTGACCTCACGATCTACCTTGTTGTTGACCTTGCACCTTATTGCACTGCACTTTCTCTGCAGCTGTGGCACTTTACTCTGTACTGTTATTGTTTTTACCTGTACTACATCAATGCACTCTGTACTAACCCAATGTAACCACACTGTGTAATGAATTGATCTGTACCATCCACATGCAAGTCAAGTTTTTCACTGTACCTAGGTACAAGTGACAATCATATACCAACACAAGCACTCACACGTTTCGCAATTAAATTGTATTTGCCGCTTTCCACTGACCAGGTAATGCACCTCACTCACTATCCTTCTCATTGTCAACCACACAACCAAACTCTCCGTTATCTTCAAATGTGTTTATTTCGCCGCTTTAATTTGAAACCATAAATGGTTATAAGGGAAAGTCATGGGCGGTGCTTCGGTTCGGAGCAATGGGTGGGGTTCAGGTTAATGAAGGGGCGTGGTTTCCGTCTGGTGGTGGGCGTGGTTTAGGTCACCGAACGGGTGCGGTACCTGAATCGGAGGGGCGTGGTGTCAGCGGAGCGGTGGGCGGGGCTAAGGTAAATCATGCGGGCGTGTTTTCGGGCACGGCGGCGGACGTGGTTTACGTCACTGGGGGCGTGGTTTTGGCCCGTTCGAGTCAGACGGGGCGTGGTTTGGGTCCGAAGAACGAATGGCGTCAGCCCTTCCCTTACGTTGTGAAGTGCCTGGAGCTCCTCGGGAAGCTCGGTGAGCAGGTTATTTCTCAGCTGCAGTCGCTTCAGTTCTCGCAGCCTTCCCACCGCCTTCGGAACCCGCTTCAGCTTTTTGCTGCCCAGATCCAGATTCCTCGCGTTCCCTCGAAGCGCTCGCAGCACCAGAGTATCCGCCATCTCCAAGCACCGCGTCGCGTCTCCAAGGAGACAGATTTGTTGGGAAGAGAACGCCCCAGTGCGGGGCCATTCGGCGCACCAATGGAGCGCGCACCCCCTAGCGGCTGGCTGACCGACTTTCAGCAATAGAACCACCCACTCACGGTCACTCAATCCTCCTCCCACACCCGTCCCCGTTGTGGGTGGTTCTGACTCCTCACCGTGCGAGAGACACGGTTATTGGTGGAGCTTAAAACAAGGGCCTGCTTCATCTGCGTGGGGAGTGTAGAATTAGGGCACATAGTCTCAGGGTAAGAGCTATGCCATTTAGGAGTAAAATGAGATTGTTTTTCATTCAGACAGTTATGTACCTTTGGAATTTCTTTTGCTGAAGGACTGCGGAGCCTCAATCATTCAGTAGATTCGAATCCGAGATGGCTATTTTTCTTGGCACAAAGTAATCAAAGGAAATAGGGATATAGTGGTGTGAAAGTGATTTTAATATGAGAAGCGAGCCCAGATATTTAAAGGAAGAGTAGGCTTAAGAAACCCCATCCTTTGCATCTGCTCAAATTTCTTACACATCAACAAATAAATGCTTCCTATCCTCTCATCACCATCAAACACTTGGAATCATTCAAATCAGAAACTGAAGTCATCCTATGCACCTTTATATACAGAACTGTATAGTTGGCAAAGACTAGCATTACGATGGTTCCTCTTGACCACCTGACATAATGTGTCCTTTCTGTGACAAATATAATTACAAATATACAAATAATGTAATGCCTTTGTCCTTCAGTTTCCAGCCATCTTTTTTCCCCATGTAAAAGTTTGAATTTCCATACAAAATATACTACCTGCTTCCTTGGCCATACATTCCTTTACAGCCCAACAATTCTACCCAAGTCCTTCCATCATCCAACTCTTCACAGATATCTACATTATAAATGTATATCTACAGACATCTACACTATAAGCCTCCCCTCCTCGGACTCTTGTCTTTACCTTTCACTGCCTTGGCGAAGCAGCCAGCATAATCAAAGACCCCACCCACCTGGGTCATTCTCTCTTCTCTCCCCTTCCATCAGGTAGGAAGATACAGGAGGCTTAAGGACAGCTTCTATCCCACTGTGATAAGACTATTGAACAGTTCCCTTATACAATGAGATGGACTCTGACATCACGATCTAACCTTGTGACTTTGCACCTTATTGTCTACCTCTCATTTTTGTTTATTTTATTTGTTCATGGGATGTAGACATGGTTAGCAAAGCTGGCATTTATTGACTATCCCTAAAGGACACCTGACCTGAGCAGTTTCAGAAGATTTTCTTCCCTGAAAGACACTGGATCAGATGTGTTTTTAACACAATTCAATAATGTTATGGCTACAAGCTTATAGATACAAGCTTTTAATTCCATTTGTGTCAAATTTAATTTAGTTTCCACAGCTGCCATGATGTGTATCAAAGTCTTGTCTCCAGGTAAATAGCCCATTCCACCAAATACTAATCAGTAACTTAACTACTGTGCTCCAGCTGGGATCTGTAAAAATACTTCTAATGTATATAGTAGTGAGATACAATAAAAGGATTAAAGGATTGCAGCCTTTTACTCACCATTAAATTCATTTTCTAATATTTCCTTGGGAAAGGGAAAACAACAAAACCAGTTGGTTTTCCCATTCATTTCAACTTTATCAGTTTTAGAGTCATACAGCACAGAAATGCCCTTTGGCCAACCAAATCATCAAGCACCTACTGTTCTAATCCTATTTTATTCCTCCCACATTCAACTTCCACCACCCGACCCTTCCACCATCCCACCCCCCAATTATACCACTACCTACACACTAGGGGCAATTTACATTGGCCAATTAACCTACTAAACCACATTTTTGGGATGTAGGAGGTAATTCTCGTGATCACAGGGAGAATGTGCAAATGCCACACAGACAGTACTGGAGGTCAGGATTGAACCTGGGTCACTGAAGCTCTGAGGCAGCAGCTCCACTAACTACATAACTGCATAATAAAACAGGATGATGCAGTGATCTGACATAGGCTGTGGTAAATCGACAACAGGCGCAAATGGAGAACTTCATATATCCCAGATATCACATTTCCAGCTACGTTAGACTACCGTTTATCCCCGATTCTAATATTGAACACCAATGGTTTTTTTTCATTCCAGTGGAAACTATTTTTCCAAGGGATAGACGTTCCGTTAAAAAGCCAATCTTCTATTAAAAGAACCACTAAAACAAAAATCTGTAAAGTGCAACAGGTGGACAGAAGTAGTAAACAACTTCCAAGAAAATTTTGGATATTTAAATTATAAATCCATGACTAAGCACAGCTGAGGAGCAATAAAATTGGCTTTAATGTGCTGTGACTTAGACACTCAACCATCCAGACAAGTATTCAATTAATGTTTAGGCAGTGAAGAAAAAGAAAAAGAAACTTACATGGAGTTGCATCGCATCTATATTGATAAATGAAAACAGGAAAGATGACATTTTTTTAATGATGGCAAATTGCTGATTCTATAGCAGAACTACAAAATTGTAACATTTTGAAAAGAGGCTGCCTTTGAATTATGCTGTTCTATCCATTCTCAGAAAGAGACAAGCAAAGTCGTAGTTCAGCAGTTTCAAAATGCAATGGCACAAAACATGGTGTTACATATTTTCTGTTAATTTTATTTGCATTACTATGCACAGCACATACTGAATGGCAGGATCGCTAAAACATTTAATCCTTATTACCACATGCAATCTCCATTTAGTTTTTATTGGTCTTCTCACTGTTAAATGATATACCCAAGAAAAACAAGTGGGATATGCATTATTCTTAAACTTTCCATATGAGCCGTGCAAAAGTACAATTTTCAGCTCCACAGGAAAAGTACAACATTGAGAAAATGAAACACATATATAAAATGTGAATACTGATAGTATTTAGCTTGTATCTTCTGTAGCTTGGTCATTTAATTGTTGTACAGAGTTATAATGTTCTCCTAAACCATATGCGTGTCTCATGTACCTGTAAGCAAGGGAAAAAAATTCAACATTTAAGAGTGCAACAGTTTAAAGGAATAAACAGGAATCAGCATGTTAATAACAATCCCACTCCAACTCAATTTTTTTTGGCATTAACAACCAGCTATAAAAATAGCACATCTTTCAACTAACCAACAAAACTGCAAAATAGTTCCCATTAATAGAACTCCTAGCAATTCTGCAAATATTTTCAATGTTAAATCTATTATGTAATATTTGATCTGCACTTAGCCAGAAGAATGGCAGGGCTTATATTTAGAGCTACAGAATTTCGTTCTTTTTAAAAAAAAATAAAATCACATGGAGATGCACTCATTGTTAGGTCTGCAAGTGTCCAATAGATCCTGTCAAGCTATCAACACCGAGCCCAATAGATAATAAAAAGTCAGTGAAGTCTTAAGTGTGCTCAAAGCTATGTTTTGATTTTTTAAAAATAATTGATAACATTTATGAAAGGCTTTGGTTGAAACTAATAATGTAGGGATCACAAATGAACAATCCTTACAATACTAACTTTGTTCCTCATCTCAGCTGGACTATGCCGGGCATAGTCTTGACTTTTACTAATAAGTCCTTTTAGTAACATTGTAGCAGTCGATCCATGCTAAACCTGAGAACGGGTCATCTCCCTCCCCAGAGCTCGTATGCACCTAAAAGAGACCTTTTTGAATGAGAATGTATGATCCTGTATGGTTCCTGGGTAACTTGTGTTCCATTTTGTCCACATTGGAAAATACACACAAAAAAACACTCCATATGGTGACCTTACCTCCACAGTTTGAATGGCATCAAAAGAACATAAGATTGATAAACAATTACTAAAAGTCGAGGGAGAGGGGAAATTAGTTCTGCCGTATGTAGGAATGAACACATGCATATACATCGGACTTTTGAATTTAATATGGGAACTTGTTCATAGGTAGGGGTGTCCTTAAGTCAAGCATTCTTCACCCAGGAGAGCCTGTGGTAAATATTTATTTCCAGTTTGATAAAGCTCTATAATATAGAGGTTTTTTTTGTAATTGAAATCCCCAATGAAAAAAGTTTCCACTCACACTAGAATTATTGGTTTCTTTCCATATTCTTCACCTATTGTGATTGGAGTAGAGTCAGCTTGTATAACCTCCACGGGCATTTTCAAAACATGTGATAAAGCCCTCAACTGTAAGAAATTAAAATAAATATGCAAGAAAAGCTTAGATTAAATATTTTGCAATTTTTGAATGTAACCTAAAAAAAAAGTCAGTCTTTTCATCTTTGGGATACAAATTCAGTGCAAACAGAAGCAAATAGAACCAAATAATTCTTTAATGTTCAAAAAATCTGACAGCTGTTTGAAAAATATAACTACAAATACATTAAACAGTTTTGGAGGTAGAGGAAAAATATAAAGCAAGTAGGTCTTCTATTTATACCCGAGTGACAACAGTCATCCAGGCTGAAATGATTCATTTGATTCATAAGAAGTTGGCATATGAAACCACTATGGAGTTTTAAAAAAGTGCAAAAGCGCCAGGTTCTTGTTTAGAGATCCAAAATTGGCAAACTAGTTTCAAATACCTGAAAAGTGAGGCTTATTGATAAGTCAATGTAAAGAATTAGATTACAGCAGTAAGACCCATGGTCAACTTCTACCAGATTTCATATTCCTTTTTCTACTTCTGAGATATTATAAACAGACTACAGGAAGATGAATACACAAACAAGTTTTCATTCAAATAATATTCCACACTGTACAGGTCACCCTTCAAGTCAATAGAATGCATCCATGGAAGTTAAAGCAGGTCTTTCATGTGACTTCTGAGGGCAAAACTAAATCAAGGGATCTGAGACATCAATAGATGAATGCAAACTCTGAAATTCTGAAATCTTTTTTTTAAACTTTGATTCTTTTATTAAAAATGCAGAATTAAATAACTTGCTATAAAACAAAGTGTTCAGAAATTTTCCAAAGAATATTAAGGCCAGGGTGGCAAAGTATTACCCTGTATGAAGAAAACGCATTGTGATCTCAATCAAATCTGCCATATCCATTTTAAAACATGCCTCCTCATTACAAGTCAGATTGCTACAAAAAGGTTTATCGCTCTGGTTATGATAAGCTGACAGACATTATTCCAATGAATAAACTAGCCTTTGTGTCGACAGTTTACTTCTATTATTATCTAAATGTCAGAATGTGATCCAAAAATAACTGGAGTAAAAAAATAACTTATTTACCTCAAGTTGTCCACCCCATGCTGCTGTATTGGCTACTTCATGACAGTACTTCTCAAATTCATCTGAAATTAGAGGTACTTTTTGAAAGCATGATGACGTGAACAAACTGTAAAACAAGAGTTTGATACAAACCACTATTTCCTCCACACTAATTAGTCTTTTGTTAATTTTATATTTGAAAACCTCTCTTCTCCAATCAGGGACACAACATCTTGGGACTGCAGTCACAAACCTATGTTTTACAACTCAGTGGTGACATAATGTATCACCACTCCAGATGATGTTCTGTTTAAGCAGCAAGATCTTCAAAATTGACCAAATGCAAGTAAGAGTTTATTAAGGTGGCACAGATTAAAAAAAGATATAGAATAAGCAGGAGAGGAAGTATTCTACAGCCCAAGCCTTCTCCACCACTCAGTGAGATTATGACTGAATTTCCACCTCAGCTCCAATTTCATTCAGTATACCTATATCTGCAAAATACCATTTATGCCCAGAAATCTAACAATCTCCATCTTAAATGCACTCATCCACTGGGATTCCACAGTTCTCTGGGGCAGAGTATTCTAAAGATTCACAATGCTTTAGTCAACATTATTTTGAAACACAGTCCTCTAATTTTAGATTGTTCAGCACAGAAAGTAGCACCTCAAGATCATCTGGGCAGCACAGTGGTGCAGCTAATGGATTTGTTACCTCTCAGCTCCAGTAATGGGTTC
Source organism: Pristis pectinata (assembly GCF_009764475.1). Taxonomy (NCBI): domain Eukaryota; kingdom Metazoa; phylum Chordata; class Chondrichthyes; order Rhinopristiformes; family Pristidae; genus Pristis; species Pristis pectinata. The sequence goes on from NC_067413.1 coordinate 58,277,958, forward strand.
AGTCCTGAACTTCAGTGATATCTATGTGGAGTTTGCACGATCTCCCTATAACCACGTGGATGTCCCCCTGAGTGTTCCTGTTTCCTACCACATCCCAAAGACTTGCAGGTTGGTAGGTTAACTGGCCACTGTAAATTTCCCCTTTTGTGTAGATGAATGGTAGAATGTGAGGGGAACTGATGGGATTGAGGGAAGAATTTTTAAAAAATGGGATTAGTATATACAGGTGCCTGATGGTCGGCATAAACTAGGTAGGGTAAAGGGTCTATTTCTGTGCTGTAAAAATCTATGGCGCCAAAGCTCTGCAATTATATCTGTTTTAATGATCATCACATCCCATTCTTCTGAACTGCAGCAAAAATAGGTCCATTCCACCTGGTCTCTTCTCACCAGGACAAATTGCACAAATCAATTTAGCAAGTGAAATTTTGCTGAATTCCATCCAAGGCAGGTACATCTTTCCTCAAATAATACTACCTAAACTGTATGCTATTGCAGAGTAGTCTCAGCAAAGATATATTAAGTCCTGCAAAACTTCTTATGCTTACATTGCAAACTCCTTGGAATAAAAGTTGAAGTACTATTTGCCTTCCTAACTGCACACACTTTCTGTACATGTACTATTTTTGGCACAGGAAAAGCAAGAATACTCCTAACAACTTCTATGACTCCATAAGTCTATCATTCTAACCTCACAAGGGAGCCTTGTGCCTTCCCTTCTGCTGATCATGGCCTCTCACTTTCCTCCACGATGGAACACTCCTCCTTACCATAATTTCTACCTTCCTCCCTACTGGAATTAACAACCTCCCTTCCCCAAACCCTCGCAATTGTAAGCATCCACTGGCTACACCCTACAGTCTCTGGTTCTCCTGCCTGACAGACATTTAGCCTGTTAATTTGACCAATTGCCAGATAGGAAAGAGTCAATAGAGATTCTCCATTTACCTGTATAATAATCCCCTGCACTAAACCTGGAAATATCAAAGACTTAGTTGAAGTATGTGATTGTAATTTGCAATCAGCATTATATTTTCATTTGCAACTAATTAAACAGCAATGAATTGCTAACAGCTGTACATGTGGAATAAAATTGAATTTGTTCCTTTTCTGATTAAGGTTGATTTTATTTTTACAAATTGCTGGTGATGAAGATAAAATTAAATCCATAGGATTCCTTTAATGTACTTTGTTCAGCTTTTATGTACTGGACTCTATGGAATACTTCACTGGAAACTTTAAAAAATACAATTTAATAAAGTCAAAGAACCGATGACTAACTTCACGTTCCAAACTCCTCCCACAACCACCCATTATATCTACCTTCACATTTTAGAAGAGAAATCCATGGGTCAAAAACTGCAGCACAGCACAACCTCACTTAATTTTACCATTTCAACCTATATATTCTAAACTTATTTCCCTGCTTTTTTGTATTCCTATGGAAAAGTTACAAGCTAATAGTCTAAGGGATTAATTTCTCAAAATCTTCATTGATTTTGAGATACATTCTTCACAAATAAAAAGTACCAAATTTGCTTCTGAGCATAAATGTTAATAAGGCTGAATTCCTAAATACACTGAAACTCAGGCTGAGGTGTTATTTATTCTAAAATGTTGAAAGAGACTAAATTTAAATGACACAGGATTGATAAGAAATGATTCTGAGGAATCCTCATTTTCAGACAGGAAAGTTGCTCACAATCATTCTGAGGAAAGATGCAAAGCCACTAAGCAACCAGTTTTTCTAATCATCACTTGACAAATATAAAACATTCCAAATATGAAAACCAAAAATTATAAATGGAAAAAATGACAAAGTGGCACACAAGATTTAAATATATATCTTGCCATTTTGACAAAGCTTACTATTAACATGTGCCTGAATATTATTGAGTGAAAGTAAGAACAGTGCTTTTTTTTAATTGTTCCAAGTCCAAGCCAAATAAGCTCTTTACATCCATGTTTAGCCTACCTTTAAAAGCCTTTTATCATGAAAACAGAAAACCCCAAACTCAGTAATCCAGGCAGCTCTGTGGAGTGCGCGAGAAACAAAGTTGTTTCAGGAAAGCAATGGAAAAAGTTGGAGATGTGACTAGTTTTAAACAAATGGGCGAAGCACAAGAGAATAAATTACATTCTCTCCTTCCCAATCCTCCTTTTCCTGCTTCAGTGCTTAAAAAAAATGTTACATCTCAAACTTTCCCAGTACTGACAATCTTGAGCATTTACTTTGTTTCTTTCTCTACAATATCCACCTGACCTTGATTATTTATAGCATTTTTTAAATGTTTATCCATATAATATTATAGTTTATCTTGACCTTCGGTGAAAAACTTTTCCTTCACTGTAATATCAGCCACGAGGAGAAAACTTACACAACTGACTGAGGCAACCTTGAAGCAACAAAAGGCAATATCCTTTGGAAGATAAGAGGTTAGAAACAGAGAGGGAGTGTGTCTTCTACAAACACTAGTGATGTGCAGTGTTTGAAAGGGGTTGGGAGAAAATACAAGTATGGAAAGCCAAAGTTTAAAAAGTAAGGCAGTCACAACGATATGACACTAAGGGATTGCTATACAGTGGTGGGGAAGGTCATGAAAAGATCTGTAAGACAAGGATCTTGAATCCAGCGTAATGAACTGCATAAGCGGATAGATGTTCATGAAGTGATGTACAAGATTGGTCACAGGAAGCTGTTCAGGCAGGGCAAGTGTTAAAAGACTGTGGATTATTCAAAATGGAGCTGATAAAGCTACCCTTTGAAGAAGCCAAAAATGTAGATAAAAATGTGTGGATAGGTATTTGACCAATGATGGGAATTAAGGTAACAAAATTTGTTAAATTAAAAGTAAAACAAAAACAGTTGTCCAACATGCAGGTTCTGTATTGTTGTGTTCATTCTGAGCAAACAGCTGAGAAATGGAACACATTTTGGCAGCTGCCGAACAGTATTCAAGGCTGAAGTTATCCTAAATTTTGGAATGTTCCGCTCATCTATATTTTGATGTTTAACAATTGGACAATCAGGGAGTCAACGATGGCACCAGCAATTTCACCATCATGAAAGGAAGAAAAAAAATACAGATATCCTTACAATAATTGGCAGAACAATTCTGGAGTGAATTATTAAGGATGTACTAACAAGGAACTTCCCCTCAGCCTGCAGTCCCCACATCTCACATTAAACCTGCTTGAATGAGTTTCCCAAGCAATAACTTTCTCAGCAAAGCCTGTTCCAACTGATTAACAAGGCCCTGAGCGGTACAATAAATATGAAACATAATGTGAAAAAAATGCAAGCCTACGGATCATAAATCTCAGCAAGTTTCAGCACTTGAACAAGCCCTAGATGGAGAGTTCCTTTTACAGCTGGTTAATTCATGCTTAACCAGCTGTCAAAGCTTAAAGGTTTGTGAACACTTCGGACATTCAAGAGTTCTTGTTTGAGGGTTTAAAAAGTAGCAAACCAGGATTTTTCCAAAGGCATTTGATTATATAAAAGGTTATATCATAGAACTGGATCTCCTAGAGTTGGCATTAATGTATTATTGTTACCTTATTAGGTTATTACAAGGACAAAACAGTAGGAATATTTTCCCCAGATTGACAGACCACTAATAGGGTAGAACAGGATCAGAACTTGCCATTATTTATTTGATTACTTGGGTGGAAGGTACTGTAAGTAAATATGCAAGTTCGCTGACTATACAAAGCTCAGTGAGAAAATGAAATGTGATGAGAATGTCTTCAGACATTAAGTGGGAAAAACATGAAAAATGAAGTATAAGGTGGCTATTCACTTTCAAGGGAAAAATAGAAATAGTGAGAAATCAGGAACTAGTGCTGTTCAGAGGGATCTTGGTGTGTCAATTCATAAATGCATTAAATTAATTTTAAAGTAACAGAAAGCAGGTAGGAAGGTAAAAGGACTTTATTTTGGGTGTTAAAATATGTGTGACCTTGCCAAAATTACAGGGTTTTTGGGGAGCCCACACCTTGCTTGATGTGTGTGGTTTGGGTCTTTATACCCAAGGGAAAATATACTTGTGCAGCTTAGATTCACTAGAGTGATACCTGGGAAGAGAATTTATGCTGGAGGAAAGATCACACAAAAGTGGCCTATACTGGAATTTAAGATCAGGATTGCATTATTTCATATGTCCCTATGACATAGGAAGCTAATTGACCCACCACAAAGCAATCCCATTGCCCCATATAGTCTCCTATAAACCATTTTCACATACATGCCATTAACACCCCTAATTCTACAATCCCAGGAAAAAATTTAGCTGCTAATTAACCTTTCTTGTAGATGGTATCTACTCACATCTGGGAAAGCATAGACTTATTAGGGATATTCAGAAACGGTTTTGTGCATGGGATTGAGTTTTTTTGAGAAGGTGACAAAGATGAATGATGAGGCAAGGCAGTCGATGCTGTATACATGGACAATTGCATTCGACAAGGTCCCTCACAGTAAGCTGATCCAAAAGATTAAGGTACATGGATCCAAGGTGACTCAGATTCAAAATTGACTTGGCCATAGAACAAAGGATAGTGGTGGAGAGGTGTCCTTCCAACTGGAGGTCTGTGTCCAGTAGTGTTCCATAGGTATCAGTGCTTGGACTGCTATGGTTTGTGATATATATAAATAATTTGGACAAAAGTGTAGGTGGTTTCATTAGTAAGTTTGCACACAACACAAAATTGACAGATGTGGATAGTCAGGAAGGTTGTCAAAGGATACAGCAGGATGTAGAACTTGGAAACATGGGCAGACAAATGGCAGATGGAGTTCAATCCAGACAGTGTGAAGAGTTGCATTTTGGAAGATCACACGTACAAGGAAAGTATACAGGATACGACAGGATCCTGAGGTGCACTGATGTACAGAGGCATCTTTGGGTGCAAGTCAACAGCTCCCTCACAGTGGCAAATACAAGTAGATAGGATGGTAAAGAAGGCATATGACATCACCCATCAGGGCATTATAAAAGTCAGGAAGTCTTGTTGCAGCTGTATAAAACTTTGGTTAGGCCACATTTGGAGTACTGTGTGCAGTTCTGGTCACTACTTTGCAGGAAGCATGTGGAGGCTTTGGAGAGGGTGCAGAAGAGGTTCACCAGGATGTTGCTGGGATTAGAGAGTATTAACTATAAGATTAGACAAACTTGGATTGTTTCTCTGGAGTGCTGGAGACCAAGAGGGCAAACTGATAGTAGTATATAAAATTAGAAGAGGCATAGATAGAGTAAATCATCAGAGTCTTTTTCCCAGGGAGGAAATGTCAAAAACTAGAGAGCAAATGGTTTTAAGTGAGAGGAGGAATGTTTAAAGGAGATTTGCAAGGCAAGTTTTATTTTGAAAACACACACACACACAAACACAAACACACACAGGTGTCTTGAATGCACTGCCAAGGGAGGTGGTGGAATCAGATACCATGGCATATTTAAGAGGCACTTAGACAGGCACATGAATAGGGTTGAGTTTAATTGATATCATGGTCAGCAGAGACATCATGGGCCTAAAGGCCTGCTCCTGCTTTGTACTGTTCAACATTCTAACGTAGTAACGAGCACACCTTTGGGACATGGGAGGAATTTGGACGTCCAGAAGAAACCCACACAACCAGAGAAAATATGCAAACTCCACAGAGACAACACCAGAGGTCAAAAATAAACTGAGACACCAAAACAATGAAATAGCTGCACTACCTGCAGTGGCACTTTTGTAAGACTATATTCCCTTGAGAGAATAGTGTCCAGTTAAGAGACAGCCTACTCTAAAACTGTAGAGAGAAGAAATTTCCTTACAAAGGACTTAGTATATCTAGAGAGACTAACAGATTCTTGGACTCTGAGGGCAATCAGGAGATATGAGGATTAAGCATGAAAATGGACTTGAGGCAGAAAAGTACCATTGTTTTACTGAATGGCAGAACAGTCTTGAGGTACGACTGTTTCTGTTTTAGGTTATTAAAGTCTAAGTGGGTGTCATCAGCATTAATGTCAAGAAGCTGATCATTCCACTATGAAGAGTTATTCTAGTTAACCTTTAAATGAAGTGAAGGCAAACTGAATGAAATTTTATGACACTCCCAAACTGGCAATGTGAGAATACTGCAAATAGTACACCATCATCCATTAACAGAAAAGTTAGTCCAGCATAAACTGACTTGAAACATTATAATGCTTCCACCTTTATGAAGCAAATATAAAAGCACAAACCGTAACTCTAGGTTTAATTTTTTAACAGAATCAGTAATTTTAGGCCTTTGAAGCATCACTTAAATACTTACCGGGCGTATACATGTCACCTGTATTGGAGTTGGTCAGAAAAGGTAGGAAATCATCCATGTGAGTTCTCATGTATTCAGCTGCCTGTGACCTTAGCTCCACAAGTGTTAGTAGACTATTCTGTTTTCTGAGTTGGTCTTCAATAGCTTTGTACATGCAGTGACCATCAGAAGGGATCTGCTTGATTTGCAATTTCCTTGCAGCAAGAATTTCAGCAAGTTTCTGATTTTCAAGGTACCTGGCTCCTTTCAAATTCTCAACTTCAGCTTCAGCTATTCTCTCTTCTCTTTCTTTCTCCTGAGCAGCTTTCTTCTCCTTGTATTGGCATTGAAAATATACATTTTATAATTGAAAGATAACTTTACAGCACAAAATGCATACAAAATAATTTTAGAAGGTATAATCTAAAGTATTTAAGAAATATATTTAAGGACTATTTTGAAATTAAAACAGTCTATGACTGCTGTGACCGATTTTAAAAGCATCAGTATGGAAAATAAGACAAAAGCCTGGAAAGTACCCATTTATAATACATAATTGCACATAACTGCAGTCAAATCACTTTTACATCAAACTGACCATCATTTCCAGGTGAAATTGATCTCATTAGAAAAATCAGACTGGGCACTTCCGTATGCTATTTACATTAGTGTGTGTCACATTTTCCCAGGGTCAGGTGCATTCCTAAGGACATTGCTTCTGTTCCATCAGTAAGTGAATACCAATCAATAATCATCATTGAAGAGTCTCAGAAAAACAATTAGCACTTCGCACCAAAATCCTCAATGAGACATAAATTAAAGGATCCCCGTTCTGATGCTAATGCACTGGTCAAAACATCTACCAGACTGGTACTCCACTTGTCAAAATATTTTCCCCAATCATTTTTACTTGCTCCTTCATTGCTTGCAGCCTTTTAAATTTATGCACCTCAGGGTATCATGCCATGACTTCTGCTCACTAATCATTTCCACTTCACTGTGGGACAAGCCACCGCATGCATTCCCTTCCCTCCCTGGCAGCCTTTATATACAGCTGGTCTGTGGTTGACATGGGCATGGGTCTTTTAGGGTCTGCCAAACTTCCCTGTGCCCAGCTTAAAGACTCAGCAACAAAATGAAACACTGTAGATTCCATTGGGAACAATACGGGTCCATTTCAGTGCATCTTTCAGGGTGTACACCAGTCTTGCATTATTCAAGTCTCTTTTTGGTTAATTTCATTATTTTCTTTTAAACAGGATGTTAGGGATTCAGGAGTTATGGAATTATGTGCATGTAGCAGATATTAATTCAAATGAGAATCAGTCTTCAGTTCTTAATGTAAATTGCAAACAGTATGAGCTTGAAGTTAAAAGGACAGCTTTGTAAACAAACAGTACTGGGGGCTCAAGAGATATGATTTGCAAGGTGAAGTGACCATGAGACGTTCTCCTATGCATCAACCAAACCTCAGACAATGGGGTTATGTTAATTATCCTAGATCAAACCAGGCAACTATGGCTAAGTTAATTTACAGCATTGTGCCTGAGCTCAAGGAAGCTTGCAGACCAGACTGTTATTGTCACCTAGCACATCAAACAGGGTCACAGGCATATTTGATCTATCAATATTTGGGATATTTGTGTACTCAGAGAGTCAGCTCTCACAAAATTAATTTTGGGTTTTAGGATCTCTGTCCTCAGAAGTTTAGACCATCCATGTGAATTACTTTGCCCCAGCAAAGGTGTTTGAACATTCAGAGGTGTCTCAATTTGTAGATATGTAACTCAATGGAAGCATTGTCAGACTCAAAATATTGAAGTAAACCACATCATTGTAGCTACTGAAATTGTATTGAATCACCTGCTGTTAACTTTGATCTTAAGGGTATAAAAATGTGATGTACTTTGTGTTTGGGGGACTCTCCCGGAGACCCTCTTGATAGAATGCCTGCTTGTCGTGATGAATAAAGACTTACATCTTCCCAGCTTCAGTGTCTCTCTGGTGACTCAGATCACGGTCTCACCACAGGGGAAATGATTTAACGCATTAAAAAAAGGTGAAACAAAGTTTCTAATTGTATATCTACAGTTAAAAATGAACTACACACCCTCCTCTTCTGTGCTTTGGACACCCGCGGTTGTTTAACTTCTTTCCCATTATTGATCTCCAATTCCAAATTTGCAACCCCATTGGTGGAAGATTCAACCTGAAGAGAAAGAAAATAAGAATGTAAAACATCCACAGATATTAAGTTAGAGACAACTTTAGGATGTTTACATTGAGCTAACAGTTTGGAACTAAGTCAAAGGCCATGTTATCATAGGAATCTTGCTCAGTAAATGCTTTATAGCTTAAAACACAGTATGTGCACTGCAAAAAACAGAACCACACCCATGGATGAAAGTAAAAATTTTGATTAGATGATCCATATTTCACCTCAAGCAACATTAAAATGACTTGCTTTTTTTTTAAACAGCATGATAGTTGGTGACATATGACTGACCTCCTTAATTATTTTAATCAAAATAGTTTGTTCTTCACGATTATCCTCCATCATCAACTCTCTAACTGCAAAAGTTTGATGATAGGATTACTTTGAAATCATTATGATTTTCCTCCAATTGTTTTTACAGGCTCAGCAGACTTCCATTCCAGTTTTAAAATTGCTTGAGGACAGCAGCATTTAGCACATATCCAAATAAAGTATTGATACTAAACTGGTAGATATAAATGCTGCATTCATTCTCAAATTTGCTTGCACTTGCAAGAATGACAGACAAGTGAAATGTAACAGGAACTCTCGAAATTCATATTTCTTTCCAGTATTGGATGACAGCTTATTAAAGCCAAATATTGCATACAAAGTCAATTGTAAAACTGTGACAAGCCAGTAATTAGGAATACATCATAAATGATACAGCTCCAAAAATCTTCACTGTTCTATTTAAATAATTGAGAAAATAATCTGATGTTTATGTTTACCACGATAATTAATACCCAGTAGACTGTACCTTTCTTCCCTTGTACGTTGAATTTTGCATTCTGGCATTTATGCTGCATGGCAGAAAGAATGAGAATGTCCTACGATTAAAACTCTCATTCCAAGATAACATAGTGCACAGATACCTGTAATTTTCTACAACATACTTGAAATACTGCATACTCCATCCCTTTTAATAGTTTTATTTGAAATAAGAGGAATTTTTCTGTAGAAGGAGTCTAAACACAATACCATTCCCTCACCGTACTAGACTTAACAAGTGAGAGCTGCTTAAGTTCCTCCTCATGCCTTAGTTCCAGCTCGGCCTCAATTTTTGCTACTTCTTCTACTAGCTGTTTTCTTCTTTTCTTGTCATTTTTAGCGACAGCATTTTTCATTCCCTGTATTTTAGCTGCAATTCAAAGTGAAGGCATAATAATATTTAGCACTTTGTTTTTAACATGCAAAGTTTTTTTTAAATGTCTACATATATTGAATAATGTAAAGCAGGACATGCCTACTTGGAGGTAAGTTTAATTGAATGATTCAGCTGATGAATCATTAGGTGAACTTCAAACCCTGAGAGTTGTCCAGTAATACCTTTAAATATCATAACTTTTCAGACTATGTCAGGTAAATTAATAAGCAAAAGTAGAACAGTACAAGAACAATAACTACTTTTGGAGGCATTATTCAGGATTTCTTCAAATTTATGAGAAATTCGATCCTGAATTGCAAGACAGGACATTCAAATTTATCCCAATCTTTGAACAATTTTCTTCATGACTGTTATCATGCTTACCATCCTAATAAACTACTTTATCTCTGGATAAATCTGCATCAAAATTCTTAAATTCAAGTCTAAAGTCTTTGCGCTAAACAAAATGAAAGAAGTATTATATAATAGACACTTGCTCTATCAACAGCACTTGATATTTAATAAGCCAAATAAAATGTTATCTTAAAGAACTAGGAATCCATTACATCCATCTCTTCACTGTTTAGCAAGGGTTCTGATTTCACAGAACATAAAACAGTACAGCACAATACAGGCCCTTCGGCCCACCATGTTGTGCCGACCTTTAAACTTCGCCTAAGACTATCTAACCCCTTCCTCCCACATATACCTCTATTTTAAATTCCTCCATATGCCTGTCTAGTAATCTCTTGAATTTGACCAATGTACCTGCCTCCACCACCGCCCCAGGCAGCGCACTCCATGCCCCAACCACTCTCTGGGTAAAAAACCTTCCTCTGATATCTCCCTTGAACTTCCCACCCATTACCTTAAAGCCATGACCTCTTGTATTGAGCACTGGTGCCCTGGGAAAGAGGCGCTGGCTGTCTACTCTATCTATTCCTCTTAATATTTTGTATACCTCCATCATGTCTCCCCTCATCCTCCTCCTCTCCAATGAGTAAAGCCCCAGCTCCCTTAGTCTCTCCTCATAATGCATGCTCTCTAAACCAGGCAGCATCCTGGTAAATCTCCTCTGCACCCTTTCCAACGCTTCCACTTCCTTCCTATAATGAGGCGACTAGAACTGGACACAGTATTCTAAGTGTGATCTAACCAGAGTTTTGTAGAGCTGCATCATAACCTCGCGGCTCTTAAGCTCGATCCCACAACTTATTAATGCTAACATCCCATAAGCTTTATTAACTACCCTATCCACCTGTGAGGCAACTTTCAGGGATCTGTGGATACGAACCCCCAGATCCCTCTGCTCCTCCACACTACCCAGAATCCTACCATTAACTTTGTACTCCACCTTGGAGTTTGTCCTTCCAAAGTGTACCACCTCACACTTCTCCGGATTGAACTCCATCTGCCACTTGTCAGCCCAGCTCTGCATCCTATCAATATCCCTCTGCAATCTTCGACAGTCCTCCACACTATCCACAACACCACAAACCTTTGTGTCATCTGCAAACTTGCCAACCTTCCCTTCTACCCCCTCATCCAAGTCATTAATAAAAATCACAAAAAGTAGAGGTCCCAGAACCGATCCTTGTGGGTCACCACTAGTCACAGCCCTCCAATCTGAATGCACTCCCTCCACCACAACCCTCTGCTTTCTACAGGTAAGCCAATTCTGAATCCACACGGCCAAGCCTCCCTGGATCCCATGCCCTCTGACCTTCTGAAGAAGTCTACCATGTGGAACCTTGTCAAATGCCTTACTAAAATCCATGTAGACCACATCTACTGCACTACCCTCATCAATCTGCCTGGTCACCTCCTCAAAGAATCCTATCAGGCTTGTGAGGCATGATCTGCCCTTCACAAAGCCATGCTGATTGTCCCTGATTAGAGCATGATTGTCTAAATGCCCATAGATCCTATCTCCAAGAATCCTTTCCAACAGCTTGCACACCACGGATGCAAGGCTCACTGGTCTGTAATTCCCTGGACTATCCCTACTACCTTTTTTGAATAAGGGGACAACATTTGCCACCATCCAATCCTCTGGTACCATTCCCATGGACAGCAAGGACTCAAAGATCCTAGCCAATGGTTCAGCAATCTCCTCCCTCACCTCGCGGAGCAGCCTGGGGAATATTCCGTCAGGCCTCGGGGCTTATCTGTCCTAATATTTTCTAACAGCTCCGACACATCCTCCCTCTTGATATCTACATGCTCCAGAGCATTAACCTTACCAACACTGTCCTCAGCGTCATCAAGGCCCCTCTCCTTGGTCAATACTGAAGAGAACTATTCATTGAGGGCCTCACCCACTTCCACAGCTTCCAGGCACATCTTCCCACCTTTGTCTCTAATCGGTCCTACCTTCATTCTTGTCATCCTTCTGCTCTTCACATAAGTGAAGAACGCCTTGGGATTTTCCTTAACCCTACTTGCCAAGGCCTTTTCATGTCCCCTTCTTGCTCTCCTCAGCCCCTTCTTAAGTTGCTTCCTTGTTACCCTATATTCCTCATGAGCCCTATCTGATCCTTGCTGTCTACACCTTATGTATGCTGCCTTCTTCCTCCTAACTAGTTGTTCCACCTCTCTTGTCACCCATGGTTCCTTCACTCTGCCATTCCTTCTCTGCCTCACTGGGACAAATTTATCCCTAACATCCTGCAAGAGATCCCTGAACAATGACCACATCTCCATAGTATACTTCCCTTCAAAAATGTCATCCCAATTCACACTCGCAAGTTCTAGCCTTATAGCCTCATAATTTGCCCTTCCCCAATTAAATATCTTCCTGTTCTCTTTGCTCCTATCCTTGTCCATGACAATGCTAAAGGTTAGGGAGCGGTGGTCACTGCCCCCCAAATGCTCACCCACTGAGAGATCTGTCACCTGACCCAGTTCATTACCTAATACTAGATCTAATATGGCATTCCCTCTAGTCGGCCTGTCAACATACTGTGACAGGAATCTGTCCTGGACACACTCAATAAGCTCTGCCCCATCTAAACTTTTGGTACTAAGCAGGTGCCAATCAATATTTGGGAAGTTGAAGTCTCCATGATAAAAGCCCTGTTATTCTTGCACCTTTCCAAAATCTGCCTCCCAATCTGCTCCTCAGTATCCTTGCTGCTACCAGGGGGCCTACAGAATACTCCCAGTAGAGTAACTGCTCCTTTCTTGTTCCTAACTTCCACCCATACTGACTCTGGAGAGGATTCCTCTACATTATCCACCCTTTCTGCAGCTGTAATAGTATCCCTGACCAGTAACGCCACCCCTCCTCCTCTTCTCCCCCCTCCCTATCCCTCTTAAAACACTGAAATCCGGAAATATTCAGTACCCATTCCTGCCCCGGTGACAGCCAAGTCTCTGCAAGAGCCACAATATCATAGTTCCATGTATTTATCCAAGCTCTCAGTTCATCACCCTTATTCCTGATACTTCTTGCATTTAAGTAAATGCACTTTAGCCCATCCCCCTTTCTACTTTTATACCCTATACTCTGCTTCTCCTTGCTCAAAGCCTCTCTATATGTTAGATCTGACTTTACTCCATGCACTTCTTCCACTGACCTACCCCTCCGGTTCCCATCCCCCTCGCAAACTAGTTTAAACCCTCCCAAACCACACTAGCAAACCTGCCTGCAAGGATATTGGTCCCCTTCGAGTTCAGGTGTAACCCATCCGTTCTGTACAGGTCCCACCTTTCTGTACAGAAAGTATTTATTTTCTCACTGGAAATAAAAATGTTTATATAGATGTAGTACATATCAAAATTTTGAAATTTCCATTTTAGAACAAACAGCAATCAAAACAAAGCCTCAATACCATATTGTAATGGGAGAACAATAGATGATCTACCAGTTATTTGTACTTTCTTACTTTTCTATTCCTCCAAAGGAATTTTTCCCGCTGGAAATTGCATAATAGGTAATGGAACCCAAATGTTTTCAACAGACTTAAATACATCTCCACCAACACTGCCTGAAACCATGCAACTCATTGTAAGTTTAACATCCTCTCACATGCAATTGCAGACTAGATAGGCATCAAGTTTTTATGCCAACAGTGGAGGAAATGGAAAACTCATTGCAAGTATTACATTTCTTCAAGCACAATAATCATCATATTAACAACACTATTAGCATACCTTAATATAAATGTAGCATCACTTGAAGTGAAGTAGCAGAATGTATTTAGCAAACATTACCTGGAATAATATACCATAGCTTTTCACGTTTGGAGTGCACAGAATTATTATTTGCATGTTTGCATATTTTGCTTTATGAATAAAGTTAAATGAAGTTCAGTAAAGAAAAACAACGTTGAATTATGCCTTTATACTCAGAACTTTTCTTCAAGTTTTCTATCCTAATGAATGTCAATGTCACAATCTGTAGTTATAGGTTGTGATTAAGTATCCTTCCTCACTCAAATTAACAACCATTATCAGTGATCAACAATCCATAAGATCCCTTTCTAAGTGCAGGAAATGAATTAATAGTGTTAGGTAATCAAATTAGTACATAACAAAATATCACTCTTCATTCAATCAAACTCAGGAGTCCCTGCTGCCTTTTTCACCTTCTTCCCAAACAACAATGCAACACCTGTCCTCTTACCTGCCATTCCAGGCACCCAAACACTTTTTTCCAGGCGAAGCATTTCTTCTGAACTTAGTATACTACATTGACTGCTCATGGGGTATACTACATTCCTTGCCATCAGGGAAAACAAATGCAGGTTGGGAAACCTCAATGCAGAACACATTCAATGATCCACAATTGTACTCTTGAACTTTTATCCTATCCCCATTCTCACCTCCGACTGTTACATTGTTCTAATGAAGCACCATGCAATTTCTAGGAATAATACCAAATCCCCCATCTCAGCTCAACATTAAATTCAACCATTTAAAATAGTCATCTGTTGCAGTCCTGTACACCAGATTTGCTTTCTCTCTCTTCTCTTCTGGGATTTCCTATTTAATGTCTCTTCTTAGTAGCAAACCACTTTCAGCCAGCATCACCACACGTGACATTCAATAGCTTCAGATCTCCATCCAATTGCAACTTTTCCTTGTGTTCTCCATCTCCCCACTCCACCACTATCTGTGCAACTTCAATCATATTATTTTTGATCTTGTCTTAGTTCTAACAGAAATCTATTTGACTTGCCAAGTATTCCCACTAGTTTGTTTTTTTTTCTTTTTCTCCCTCAGAATCTAAAACAAGGGACTAAGGAGGGATTAACCTAAAGTCCATTTCTAGCTAGAATAGACATGATGAGACATTGTACTGTAATTTTCTCTGTAGACTTTTGCACCCCAAACAATTCTTGTCTTGTACACATGCTGCCTTGTTCAAGGGAGGGGGTGGGAAAGAGGATGGGGGGGAAGGGGAGGGGGGAGGATGGGGGGGAAGGGGAGGGGGGAGGATGGGGGGGAAGGGGAGGGGGAAGGATGGGGGGAGGGGGACGGGGAGATGGGAGGGGGAGATGGGAGGGGGAGATGGGTGGAAGGCAGCGGGAGGCGGTGGGGAAGGGGAAGGTGGTAGCACCGAGGGAGGCGGGGGGGGGGGGGGGAGTGGCGTGAGGCCTTGCTCCCTCCAGCAGCCAGTTCGATGCCCGCGGCCTCCCTGCTGCAAGCCCCAGGCCCCGCACAACACGCCGCCGCCCCCCAGACCTCGCCAGCTGGAATTTGCATACCCTGCAATTCTTTCTTTTCTTTGCGATGCCTTTTTAAAAGTGCGTCCTCTTCCGTTTCTATTTCCTCCATGACGTTAGCAGCAGGCGCCTGTACGGCCTGCGAACAGAGCGGCAGCACCACCCCTCCTCTCCCGGCCCGGCAGCACGTTTCCCCTTTCAACCCTGGCCCCAGGAGAACTTAAAGCTGCACCGCACTGGCTGCGCTACCCTTTGTCGCAGTGTTTAAATCTATGTCAAATGCAGGGCCACACACAAAATATGAAATATTAATTGAGTATTCTTAAGTAGTTAAAGTCAGATTGCTAATGTTGAAGTCTATATTGCTATTTTTCGAAGATTCATCTTTCTTAAGAGTTCTACCATTTCTAGAGACCAATATCTCCCTGAGCTCACATTGCCAATTTGCAATGAGCAGTTGAATGTTTAACTGAAGCAACTTGTAGGCACATGTGTGTTCCAATACACATAGTTAGTCTTTTTCATCTGAGTTTGCATGATTGCGGGTAACTTAAAATATCACTTTTAAGTTTGGTTCAGGAATCCCATTTATTACAAAGACACTTTTATAAAGGTAAGAAGACACCACTGGAATTTAATGTCTAGTGTCTGTAGGTTATTAGTGTTACTGCCTCTAAAGGCAAATTACAGAGGTAGACCTATCATTCTTTACAGAAGGCAGTTAGCTCGCAATGAACAGCAGTGTGTGGTACAACATTAGGCTAGATTGAGCTAATGTCTGCCTGCCCCTCATCTTGCAGTCATGCCCATGCCCATCCCAGATGTAAGGTGCTGCCACCCCAAGAAAAAAAAGATGAGAAATATCACCTGGGTTTTCATTATCCAACATCTCAAGCAGGAGTTTGAAAAATGATTAAAAGTATATTTTTTTAAATAGGGTTAAGTTCTACTGTCAATGTAATTGGTTTCTTGAATATGTCTGCCCAGGCTGAGCCAGATGTGGCACTCAGTGATCAGTAGGACATTCTGCCAATCCAGCCAACTTCAGAGGTAAGTATCAACATGTATTACAGTAACTGCTGATCGGTGGGTTGGATGATTTAGCCCATTGTGTGAAAAGTCATACCATATGATGCACTTAGTTCATAAGGGTACATTTGCACATATATAAATCCATTATAAAAACGAAAAAGTGCTGGAAACAGCAGATCAGAAAAAGTGGGAGGAAAGAAAATAATGGTAACTGTGAGAGTCTGTTGGCGTGTATAGATCATCAGTAAATATCCAATCACCTGACATGGTGCCAGAGTGATCCAGAAATGGAAAGGAAAAGTCAGAGATGGACCATGTGAAGGAAGCTTCATAGCTGCCAAGGTGAGATCTGAACATGGGTATTTGCCCCAGCAATAAAACTTTCCACACAGGTTCCTCTGAGAGGTCTTCTTTCTTTCCAGACCTTGGCTTTCCTCCACCATAGTTGAGAGAGCCCTTGACTGCATCTCATCTCTTTCCTGCATTCTGCTGTCATCTCTTCTCCTCCTGGATAGAACAGGGATAGAATTGCACTAATCCTGACACATTCCACCCCACTAGCCCTCTCACGCAACAGATCATCCTTCACAATTTCCACCAGCTTCAATAAGGTTCAATCAACAGACACATTCCCCTTCTCTCCCCATTCCCTTCACAATTACCTGGTCCACTCTGTCTTCTCCAGTTATTGGCCTTTTTATGGCACTTTCTCAAGCAATCACAGGAGATGCAACAGCTCTCCTTTCACCTCATCCCTTCCCACCATCTAGGAACCCCAGCAGTCCTTCCCAGTGAAAACAGGAATTCGTTTGCACTTCTTCTAATCTAGTATACTACATTCAGTTTTTACAAGGGGTCTGTATATTGAATGATCCTTTTTTTTAATTTAAATTTAAATTTTATTTACAGCGTGGTAACAGGCCCTTCCAGCCCAACGAGTCCGCGCCGCCCATTTTAAACCCAAATTAACCTACCCGTACATCTTTGCAATGTGGGAGGAAACCGGAGCACCCGGAGGAAACCCACACAGACACGGGAGAACGTACAAACTCCTTACAGACAGCGACAGGAATCGAACCCCGATCGCTGGCGCTGTAATAGCGTCGCGCTAACCGCTGCGCTACCGTGCCGCCCTTTTGCGGAGCACCTCCATTGAGTCCTTGGGAGAAATCCTGAATTTCCTGTTGCCTGTCACTTTCACTGTCCATTCCCCCTCCCAGTGACTTATCTGTCTGTGGTACTGCTATAACAAGTCCCCTTATGTGAAGAAGCTGCCCCAGATGTCCCTTTTAAACCTCTCACCTCTGATTTTAATCCCATGTCTTCTTGTTCTTAGCACCCCCTCCTGAGGAAAAAGACTATGTTCTTTCACCCTGTCTATGCCCCTCATGATCTTATATACCTCTATCAGGTCACCCCTCAATCTCCTACATTCCAGGGAATAAAGTCCTAGTCAACACACCATCTCCTTGTAACTCAGCCCCAAAGTCCTGGTAAATCTTTTCTGCACTCTTTCTAGTTTAATAACATCTTTCCTGTAATAGGATGACCGAAACTGTACACAGTACTCCAAGTGTGGCCTCTTATATGACTGTAACTAACTTCCTAGCTCCTATACTCAATGCCCAGATTGATGAAGGTCAGCATGTCTAAAGCTTTCTTCACCACCCTATCTACCAGAGATGCTGCTTTCAGCAAACTATGCACTTGCACTCTTAGGTCCCTTTGTTCCCTCACATTCCCCAGGGCCCTACCATTCACTGTACAAATCCTACCCTGGTTTGATCTCCTAAAATGCAAAACCTCACATTTATCTGGATTGAAAGCCATTTGCCAATCCTCAGCCCACATACTCAGCTGATCAAGATCCCCTTGTAGTTTTTCATAACCTTCTACACTATCTACAACACCAGCTATTTTAGTATCATCCACAAACTTACCAACATGCCTTATACATTCACATCCAAATCATTTATATAAATTACAAATAACAAAGGTCTGAGCACTGATCCCTGTGGCACACCACTGGACACAGGCCTCCAGTCCAAGAAACAGCCCTCGACCATCACCCTCTGTTTCCTAGCACTGAGCCAATTATGAGTCCAATCAGCTATCTCCCCCTGGATCTCATGCGATCTAACCTTCCAGACTAGCCTGCCATGAGGGACCCTGCCAAAGGCCTTGCTAAAGTCCATAGAGACAACATCCACCGCCCTACCCTTATCTACCTTCTTGGTTACCTCCTCAAAGAACTCCAAAAGATTTGTCAGACATGACTTCCCACGCACAATGCCGTGCTGACTGTCCTGAATCAGACCCTGTCTCTCCAAATGTTGGTAGATCCTGTCCCTCAGCATCCCCTCCAGCAATTTACCCACCACCGATGTCAGACTCACTGATGTAGTTTCCTGGTTTGTTTTTGCTACCCTTTTTAAACAATGGTACCACATGAGCCACTCTCCAGTCCTCCAGAACCTAACCTGAAGCAAAAATCTCTGCAAGGGCCTCCCTAATTTCTTCTCTAGCTTCTCACAAGGTCTGAGAATGCACCAGATCTGCCCCTAGGGATTTATCCATGTTAATGCATTTTAAGTCCTCCAGTACCTCCTCCCTGCTAATTCGTATGTGGTCCAAGACATCACCACTTGTTTCCCTCATTTCCTTAGCCTCCATCGTTTTCTCCACAGTAAAAGCTGAAGAGAAATATTCATTAAAAACCTCTCATCTCCTCTGGTTTCACACAGATGACCATGCTGATCCTTAAGGGGACCTACTCTCTCCCTAGCTATCCTTTTACTTTTAATATAGCTACAGAATCTCTTGGGATTTTGCCTCTCCTGGCCTGCCAGATCCTTCTCATATCCTCTTTTTGCCCTCCTAACTTCTCTCGTAAGTGCACTCCTACACCATTTCAGCCCTGGGGAAAAGCCTCTGACTATCTACCCAATCAATGCCTCTCATCATCTTATACAACTCTATCAGGTCCCCCCTCATCCTCCGTCACTCCAAGGAGAAAAGGCCGAGTTCCCTTAACCTGCTTTCATAAGGCATACTCCGCAATCGAGGCAGCATCCTTGTAAATCTCCTCTGCACCCTTTCTTTCTTTTAAAATCTTTTTATTGAATTTCAAATTAATTTCAAATTAATATACATAACATTAGTGATTATACACATGGTGCGAAGAGATCGGGATAACAGTAATAACAGTTAATATATACACTCACAGGGACTAAAGTATATAATCTGAACCTCCCAATCTCTTACTAAGTGAGCATGATACAAAAAAAATTGAAAAGAAATTTAATTATATGAAAAGAGAACCCCCAAATTAAAAAAATAATAATAAACAAAAGCAAACCAAAAACTTCAAAAAAAACTGGACTGATATTTCTTCGGTTAAAAAAAAAACGTTATTATGTTGTTAGCTCCACTCTATATTCAAAGGTTATTGAAAGGGATTTGAAAAAGGTCTGCTTATATCATATGGAAATACTGAGTAAATGGACTCCAAACTTCCTCAAATTTAAGAGAAGGATCAACAGTAGCACTCCTAATTTTTTCTAAGTTTAAACATGTTACAGTTTGGGAAAACCATTGAAATGTGGCAAGAGGTAATCGGATCCTTCCATTGAAATAGAATGGATCTCTTGGCCATTAATGTAACAAAGCAACCATACGACAAGCAGAAGTAGATAAATGGCCAGAATCCATCATTGGTAACCCAAAAATTGCAGTAATAGGATAGGGTTGTAAATCAATATTCAATACAGTTGAAATAATATTAAAAATGTTTTTCCAAAAAAGGGCAGGACCACAACATATGTGTCAGGGAAGCCACCTCCGAATTACATCTGTCACATATAGGATTTATATGGTGATAAAAATGGGCTAACTTGTCCTTCGACAAATGGGTCCTGTGAACCACCTTAAACTGTATCAAAGAGTGTCTAGCACACATTGAGATGTATCAACTAATTGGAGAATTTTCTTCCATGTCTCTATAGGGAAAAGTATCTGGAGTTCTCTTTCCCATTCATTCTTAATTTTATCAAGTGTCTCCAAATGTATTATCATAATCTGATCATAAATTATTGCTATCAAGTCCTTCTGATAAGAATTAAAATCTAAAATATTTTCCATAATCTCAATTTTATATGGTATCGGAAAAGTAGGTAAAATAACTTTTAAAAAATTTCTACTCTGTGAATATCGAAAAAAATGTGATCTAGGCAAATTGTATTTATTAGACAACTGTTCAAAAGACAAAAAACAATTATCAATGAATAAATCACAAAAGCATGTTATTCCCTTCATTTTCCATAATGAAAAAGCTAAATCAATTCTGAATGGTTGAAAGAAAAAATTGGATTGGATAGGACTTGAAAAAATGAATTTATTCAATCCAAAAAATTTACTGAATTCAAACCATATTCGTATTGTATGTTTAACTATTGGATTAATCATTTGTTTACTCAATTTAGTAAGTGCGAAAGGGAGTGAGGCTCCTAAAATAGAAGCTAATGAAAAGCCTTGCACAGACTCATATTCAAGATACACCCATCGGGGACATTGAATTATATCTAAATCTTGTGTCCAAAAAATTAAACATCTAATATTAATTGCCCAATAGTAAAATCTAAAGTTAGGCTAAGCCATACCGCCATTCTTTTTTAATTTTTGTAAATATTTCTTACTTAACCTTGGGTTTTTATTCTGCCAAATATATGAAAGAATTTTAGAATCAATAGTATCAAAACAGGATTTCGAGATGAAAGTTGGAACCGCCTGAAATAAATACAAAAATTTTGGTAAAATATTCATCTTAACCACATTAATTCGACCTATCAATGATAGAGACAATGGGGACCATTTAGTAAACAATTGTTTAACATGATCAATTAAGCGTAAAAAGTTAACTTTGAATAAGTCCTTGTGCTTCTTGGTAATTTTAACACCCAGATATGTAAAATAAATGGTAATTGCCTATAAATTGGGACTTGCATATTTAATGACAAAAATTCACTCTTATTAAGATTCAATCTATAACCAGAGAAAACACTAAACTGAGCAAGCAGTGATAATGCTGCTGGGATGGATTTCTCAGGGTTAGAGATATAGAGTAACAGGTCATCTGCACGTAATGATATCTTATGGGTCCCCTTTCCATGAGTGATACCAAATATGTTAGAAAAGTCCCGAAAGGCAATTGCCAAGGGTTCCAAGGCAATATCAAGTAATAAAGGACTTAAAGGGCAGCCCTGTCTAGTGCCTCGAAAAAGCCTGAAAAAGGAGGATCTCTGATTATTAGTAAGTATTGAAGCCAAAGGTGTATGGTATATAAACTTAATTGCAGATACAAAAGTTGGGCTAAAATTAAATTTCTCAAGCGTGTTGAATAAATATTCCCATTCGACTCTATCAAACACCTTCTCGGCATCCAGCGAGATGACACGTTCTGGAATTGTAGATGAAGGGGTATATACAATATTCATTAACCTCCTAAAATTAAAATGCAAATAACGATTCTTAATAAATCCTGTCTGGTCATCAGAAATAATTTGTGGAAGTACCTTTTCCAGTCTAGAAGCCAATATTTTGGAAAAAAAATTTTGAGTCCACATTCAATAAAGAAATAGGTCTGTAAGATGCACATTCAGTAGGATCTTTATCCTTTTTAAGAATTAAAGAGATAGCCGCTTCATAAAAGGATTGTGGTAATTTACCTGCTGATAGGACATCTTTAAAAATTTTACCTAACCAGGGAGAGAGAAGATCAGAAAAGGATTTAAAAATTCAATTGTATACCCATCAGGACCAGGTATTTTAACTGAATTCATTGAAAAAATTGCTTTCTTTATTTCTTCCTCTGAAATGGGTGCATCTAATATTAAACGTTCATTAAGTGATAATTTCGGAATCTTCAAATTCCTTAAAAATTCATGCATTGATGTAGGATCCTCAGGAAATTCTGATTGATATAAAGAAGTATAAAATTCTTGAAAAGATTTATTAATTTGATCATGGTCCACCATGTAATTACCATCTCGTTTATGAACTTTAATAATCTGATGTTAAGTTGAAGCAGCTTTCAGTTGGTTGGCCAACAATTTACCAGATTTATCCCCATGTATATAGAACTGACTCCTAGTTTTGAGTAATTGATTTTCAATTGGAAATGTTGCAACTGAAGTTCAGTTCTCTTTTTATAGAGCTCCAAATTAGGAGCATCAAAGTATTTTCTATCGATTTCTTTAATCTTACCAACCAACATACGTAATTTATTATTAGTTCGTTTTTTCAATCCAGCAAAGTATGAAATAATTTGACCATGGATATAAACTTTAAAGGTGTCCTTTAATATCCCACTGGAAATTTCCTCCGTAGAATTAGTTGAGAAGAAAAATGAAATCTGTTCTTCAATAAAATGAACAAAGTCTAAATCCTGCAGTAAAGAAGGATTGAGTCACCATTGTCTGGCACCAGAGGGTACATCCACTAATTTAGTTGATAGTTTCAATGGCACGTGATCAGAAACGGCAATTGCATCATACTTACGATCAGTAACAAATGGAGCTAATTGAGAGTCGATAAAAAAAGGTAATCAATTCTAGAGTCATTGTGATAGACATGAGAAAAGAACGAAAACTCTTTATCATATGGGTGTTGAAATCTCCAAACTTCTAGAATTCAGGAATCAACTAAGAAGGAATTAATAAAGACAGCAGATTTATTTGGAAGCACTTGATTTGACACAGATCTATCCATCAAAGGGTTTAAACAACAGTTGAAATATCCACCCATAATCAACGTATATTTGTTTAAATTAGGAAAAGATGCAAATAAATGTTTAAAGAACTCGGGATGATCAATGTTAGGTGCATAAACATTAACCATAACCACTTTTTTGTTATGAAGTAAGCCAGTAATTAATAAAAATCTCCCATTCGGGTCTGAAATTGTTTCATGATGAACAATTGAAATCGAGGAGTCTATAAAAATAGAGACTCCTTTCACCTTTGCTTGTGAATTAGAATGAAACTGTTGACCCCTTCAAAATTTAAAAAAGCGCTGATTATCCTCTCTTGTAATATGAGTCTCCTGAGCAAAAATAATCTGAGCATTCCGTCTTTGAAAAACTTCAAAGATATTCTTCTGCTTAATTGGATTATTTAAACCATTCGTATTCCATGAAACAAAATTAATCATCTTATCCATTTAATAGACTAAAAACATATGGTATGTAGGGTTAACCTTACTACACAGGAGACTCATTAACAGGAAGAGGAAAAAGAGTTCAAAGTGGAGCTGGATATGATGACAATTCAGGCATATTTGTAGTTTATCAGTCCAGAAGAAGAAAGAAACTAACCTAAAAACAGCCCCACCCCCCACCCATAAAAGCCCAAAAACTGGCCAATAGACAGCCAGAATGCTACCCACTAAATCCCTTAACCCCACCTCTTTTGGTGGCAAATCTCCAAGTTAAAAGGAATGCAAAACACCATCGATAGTCAAAACATGAAAGTACAAGTACCCAAAACAGCATTTCAAAATTATAAAAAGGCTTGCTGAAAAGGTTCTACAGTCAAAAATACTGACAGTCAACATTTAAAAAATACAATCTTACTATTATTTCAAAAGAAGAAAAAGCAATCAGTCACTCAGTCAGATTCCTGATTATTACCAAAACAAACCATTAAAAATGTTAAAGTAGAATAATATAAGGAAAAGAAAAGAATTGTTAAATAGAAACATGATAAGTATCCATGTTCCAGAACCTAATACGAAAGTGTTAACAAAGGGCAGAAAAAGATCTCCGGACTTAAAAACGTTCAAATCTGTAAGTTAATTATTACCTCGTAGACCAAATAGGTATAAAAATCAAAGAATAGCACATTTCTTAACCATCTGAAGTCAAAAGTTAATCTTTGAGAAATTCTTCGGCTTCCTTCACGGAATTAAACCATTTGCGTGACTTGTCAGGGAGTACAATCCTCAGGCGAGCTGGGAACAATAATGCAGGTTGATAGTTCCCTTGATAAAGTCGTGACATACTCGGTTTGTAACGCAGTCTCTATTTCATAACTTCTGGGCTGTAATCTTCAACCAGACGAAACTTCCAATCTTTATATTGGATCATTCCTTGACGACGAGCAATTCGAATCAAATGCTCTTTAGTACTCACATACTGAAATCTCAATATTACTGGCTGTGGTTTTTGCTCTACCGGGGGTTTTGGTCTTAACACTCAGTGAGCACGATCAAGTATGGGACATACAGAGAAAACTTCAGAGCCAAACTCATCCATCAAAAGCTTGGAAAAGAATTCAATGTTTCAGTGTCTTCGCAAAGGCCAATAATCCTCAAATTGATTGTCCGACTGCAGCTTTCTAAATCAATAGTCTTCTGTCTTTGCTGTTCAAGTATTTGGGTGGTCGCAGTTAAATCTTTTTCCAGTAAGCTCAGTCTACGATCTCTCTCTTTGCCAGCTTCATCCAGTTCAGCAATTAATTCCTGTTGTTTAACATTTTCCTGTTTAAGTGTTGTTTGTCTGTATTCAATCTCCTTTAACAGCGTTTCCAAAGTGGAGAACTTCTGATCATGTTTTTTATCCAGGAGTTTAGAAATAGCTTCCAAAGTAAGTTGAGGGTCTCCATTACCCTTGCTATCAGCTGCAGCTTTAGCTCTGGTGTTCATTTCTGGCAAATAAAAATCAAAATCAGTCTTATAAAAATATTATAAAAGTCTTATTATGGGGTGGTGTACAAGAAATTAAAAGGTGAGTGGAGCAGTGCCAAGATGCGACCTGCTCCATCTAGTGCCACCAAGAGAGTCCTCTGCACCCTTTCTATGGCTTCCACATCCTACCTGTATGAGGTGACCAGAACTGAGCACAGTATTCCAAGTGGGGTCTGACCAGGGTCCTATATAGCTGCATCATTACCTCTCGGCTACTAAATTCAATTCCACGGTTGATGAAGGACAATACACCATATGCCCTCTTAACCACAAAGTCAACCTGTGCAGCCGCTTTGAGCGTTGTATGGACTTGGACCCCAAGATCCCTCTGATCCTCCACACTGCCCAGAGTCCTACCATTAATACTGTATTCTGCCATCATATTTGACCTAACAAAATGAACCACTTCACACTTATCTGGGTTGAACTCCATCTGCCACTTCTCAGCCCAGCTTTGCATCCTATCTATGTCCTGCTATAACCTGTGGCAGCCCTCCATACTATCCACAACACTTCCAACCTTCGTGTCATCTGCAAACTTACTATACCATCCCTCCACTTCCTCATCCAGGTTGTTTATAAAAATCACAAAGAGTTAGGGTCCCAGAACAGATCCCTGAGGTACACCACTGGTCACTGACCTCCACTCAGAATACGACCCTTCAACAACCACTCTTTGCCTTCTGTGGGCCAGCCAGTTTTGGATCCACAATGCAATGTCCCCTTGGATCCCATGCCTCCTTACTTTCTCAATAAGCCTTGCATGGGGTACCTTATCAAATGTCTTGCTGAAATCCATATATACTATATCTACTGCTCTCCCTTCATTGATGTGTTTAGTCACATCCTCAAAAAATTCAATCAGGCTCGTAAGGCAGGACCTGCCCTTGACAAAGCCCTGCTGACTATTCCTAATCATATTATACCTCTCCAAATGTTCACAAATCCTGCCTCTCAGGATCTTCTCCATCAGCTTACCAACCACTGAAGGAAGACTCACTGGTCTATAATTTCCTGAGCTGTCTCTACTCCCTTTCTTGAATAAGGGAAAAACATCCGCAACCCTCCAATCCTCAGGAACCTCTCCCGTCTCCATTGATGATGCAAAGATCATTGCCAGAGGCTCCGCTATATCCTCCCTTGCCTCCCACAGTAGCCTGGGGTACACCTCATCTGGTCCTGGCAACTTATCCAACTTGATGCTCTCCAAAAGCTCCAGCACATGCTCAAGCTTTTCAGTCTGCTGCAAGTCATCACTACAGTCACTAAGATCCTTTTCCATAATGTATGCTGAAGTAAAGTATTCATTAAGTATCTCTGCTATTTCCTCTGGATCCATACACACTTTCGTACTGTTACACTTGATAGGCCCTATTCTTTCACATCTTATCCTCTTACTCTTCACATACTTGTAGAATGCCTTGGTGTTTTCCTTAATCCTGCCCACCAAGGCCTTCTCATGGCCCCTTTTGGCTCTCCTAATTTCCTTCTTAAGCTCCTTCCTGTTAGCTTTATACTCTTCCAGATCTCTAACATTACCTAAGCTCTCTGAACCTTTTGTAAGCTTTTATTTTTCTTTTGATTAGATTTATTATAGCCTTTGTACACCACGGTTCCTGTATCCTATTGTAACCTCCCTGTCTCATTGGAACATGCCTATGCAGAACTCCACACAAATATCCCCTGAATATTTGCCACATTTCTTCCGTACTTTTCCCTGAGAACATTTGTTCCCAATTTAAGCTTCCAATTTCCTGCCTGAGAGCCTCATAATTCCCTTTACTCCAACTAAACGCCTTCCTAGTCTTTCTCCAACGCTATCGTAAAGGAGGTAGAATTATGATCACTATCTCCAAAATGGTCTCCCACTGAGAGATCTGACACCCGACCAGGTTCATTTCCCAATATCAAATCAAGCACAGCCTCTCGTCTTGTACGCTCATCTACATATTGTGTCAAGAATCCTACCTGAACACACTTAACAAGGCCATATTAGATCTAGTATTATGTAATGAACCGGGTTAGGTGACAAATCTCTCAATGGGTGAGCATTTGGGGGTAAGTGACCACCGCTCCCCAACTTTTAGCATTGTTATGGACAAGGATAGGAGCAAAGAGGACAGGAAGATATTTAATTAGGGAAGGGCAAATAAAGAGGCTATAAGGCTAGAACTTGCAAGAGTAAGTTGGGATGACATTTTTGAAGGGAAATGTACATGGGGATGTGGTCGTTGTTCAGGGATCTCTTGCAGGATGTTAGGGATTAATTTGTCCCGGTGAGGCAGAGAAAGAATGGCAGGGTGAAGGAACCGTGGGTGACGAGAGAGGTGGAACAACTAGTTAGGAAGAAGAAGGCAGCATACATAAGGTGTAAGCAGCAAGGATCAGATAGGGCTCATGAGGAATATAGGGTAGCAAGGAAGGAACTTAAGATGTGGCTGAGGAGAGCAAGAAGGGGACATGAAAAGGCCTTTGCGAGCAGGGTTAAGGAGAATCCCAAGGCTTTTTTCACTCATGTGAGGAGCAGAAGGATGATGAGAGTAAAGGTAGGACTGATTAGAAACAAAGGTGGGAAGATGTGCTTGGAAGCTGTGGAAGTGGGTGAGGTTCTCAATGAATACTTCTCTTCAGTATTCACCAAGGAGAGGGGCCTTGATGATGCTGAGGACAGTGTTGGCGAGGTTAATGTTCTAGAGTATGTAGATATCAAGGGAGAGGATGTATTGGAGCAGTTAGAAAATACTGGGACAGTTAAGTCCCCGGGGCCTGACGGAATATTCCCCAGGCTGCTCCGCGAGGTGAGGGAGGAGATTGCTGAACCATTGGCGAGCATCTTTGAGCCCTCATTGTCCACGGGAATGGTACCGGATGATTGGAGTGTGGCAAATGTTGTCCCCTTATTCAAAAAAGGTAATAGGGATAGTCCAGGGAATTACAGACCATGAGTCTTACATCTGTGGTGGGCAAGCTGTTGGAAAGGATTGTTAGAGATAGGATCTATGAGCATTTAGAGAATCATGGGCTGATTAGGGACAGCCAGCATGGCTTTGTGAAGGGAAGATCATGTCTCACAAGCCTGATAGGATTCTTTGAGGAGGTGACCAGGCAGATTGATGAGGGTAGTGCAGTAGATGTGGTCTACATGGATTTTAGTAAGGCATTTGACAAGGTTCCACATGGTAGGCTTCTTCAGAAGGTTAGAGGGCATGGGATCCAGGGAGGCTTGGCCATGTGGATTTAAAATTGGCTTGCCTGTAGAAAGCAGAGGGTTCTGGTGGAGGGAGTGCATTCAGATTGGAGGGCTGTGACTAGTGGTGTCCCACAAAGATCAGTTCTTGGACCTCTACTTTTCATGATATTTATTAATGACTTGGATGAGGGGGTAGAAGGGTGGGTTAGCAAGTTTGCAGACAACACAAAGGTCGGTGGTGTTGTGGATAGTGTGGAGGACTGTCGAAGATTGCAGAGGGATATTGATAGGATGCAGAACTGGGCTGAGAAGTGGCAGATGGAGTTCAATCCAGACAAATGTGAGGTGGTACACTTTGTCAGGACAAACTCCAAGGCGGAGTACAAGGTCAATGGCAGGATTCTGGGCAGTGTGGAGGAGCAGAGGGATCTGGGGGTTCATATCCACAGATCCCTGAAAGTTGCCTCACAGGTGGATAGGGTAGTTAAGAAGGTTTATGGGATGTTAGCTTTCATAAGTCGTGGGATCGAGTTTAAGAGCCATGAGGTAATGATGCAGCTCTACAAAACTCTGATTGGACCACACTTGGAGTACTGTGTCCAGTTCTGGTCACATCATTATAGGAAGGATGTGGAAGTGTTGGAAAGGGTGCAGAGGAGATTTACCAGGATGCTGCCTGGTTTGGAGAGTATGGATTATGAGGAGAGACTAAGGGAGCTAGGGCTTTACTCTTTGGAGAGAAGGAGGATGAGAGGAGACATGATTGATGTGTACAAAATATTAATGTGTACAAAATTCCCAGGGCACCAATGCTCAATACAAGAGGTCATGGCTTTAAAGTAATGGGTGAGAAGTTCAAGGGAGATATCAGAGGGAGGTTTTTTACTCAGAGGGTGGTTGGGGCATGGAGTGCGCTGCCTGGGGTGGTGGTGGAGGCAGGCACATTGGTCAAAATCAGAAGATTGTTAGATAAGCATATGGAGGAATTTAAAATAGGGGGATATGTGGGAGGAAGGGGTTAGATAGTCTTAGGCGAGCTTCAAACTTCGGCACAACATGGTGGGCCGCAGGTCCTGTATTGTGCTGTACTGTTCTATGGTTCTAAAACTAATAGAATTATGGTCACTGGACAGACACTTCCGCCACTTGCCCTACCTCATTCCCCAGGAGGAGGTCCAGTATCGCACCCTCTCTAGTAGGTCCCTTTATATATTGATGAAGGAAACTTTCTTAGACACATTTCACAAATTCCACTCCATCCAAGCCTTTTACACTATGGTTAGCCCAGTCTATATTAGGGAAGTTAAAATCTCCCACTAATACTACCCTATTATGTTTACAACTAGATGCAATCTCGCTACATATCTCCTCCTTCAATTCCCACTGATTATTAAGGAGCCTATTATACAATCCCATCAGAGTGGCCATCCCCTTCTGGTTTCTATGTACTACCCATATGGCCTCACTGGATGATCCCCCAAGAATATCCTCTCTAATGACTGTTGTTATGTCCTCTTTCACTCCCCCTCCTCTCCTCTCCTCTCCTACCTGCACCTCTGTAGCATCTGTATCCTGGAACATTGAGCTGTCAGTCCTGCCTTCCTTCAGCCACGTTTCTGTTATGGCTATGATATTCCAGTCCCCCAGAGCCAATCCACTCCTGGAATTCATCCGCCTTACCTGTTAAGCCTCTTGCACTGAAATAAATGCAGTTTAAAGCAATGGTCTTTCCTCACCCTTTAATGTGCTCCTGTCTATCCTAACGGCTAAATTTGCTCTCATTCACTACTGTATTATCCCTGATTTCTCATCAGCCACTTTACTGCTCAGGGTCCCACCCCGCTGCCTCCTGAGTAGCACTAGCAAATCTCCCAGCCAGGATATTGGTCCCCCTCCAGTCCAGGTACAACCCGTCTTTCTTATATAGGTCACCCTTACTCCAGAAGAGATCCCAATGATCCAAGAACTTGAATCCCTGTCCTCTGCACCAGCTTCTCAGCCACACATTAAACTGAGCTACCGTTCTATTTCTACCCTCACTAGAACATGGCACTGGGTGTAATCCACAGATTACTACCCTTGAGGTCCTGCTTTTTAGGTTCTCTCCTAACTCCCTGTATTCACTGTGCAGGACCTAATCCAACTGTGACTCAATCCAACCTATGTCCTTGCTGGTGCCCACTGTTGGTCCATAACCACAATGGGCAAATAGATCCATCTATCTCAACTGGCAACTCAACAGTTCAACTCCTCCATAACTCAGAGTATGCCTACTGTATAAATGCTCCATCTCTTTAGAAAGTGGTGAGGTGTTTCAGTTAGATGTCCTGTTTTATAACAAACAGGTACATGAATAGGAAACAAATAGAGGAATGTGGGCCAAATGCAAGAAAATGGGATTAGTGTAGATCGGCATCTCAGTTGATATGGATGAGTCAGGCCGAAGGTCCTGTTTCTGTGCTGTTTGACTCTATGACTAACGCTGCACTATCAATGTAAGAATCAGTTGCTTCTTCATCCAGTATGATGGGCTTTAATGTACTGTCCTTATCATCATCTCCAGCGCACAATAGATATCATTCAGCATTCCTATTTCCACCTACTCATAATCTGTTTTACTATGCGTAGATTCCCCAGAGAAGCTGTTCCTTATCTTTGTTCCCTTGCACCAAAGGCAAACAGGGACTACCATCTCTCCCTGCAGCTAATTTCTTCATGGACACATACCATTTTACAAAATAGCCAATCTTGTGACAGTTCTGGCACTAGACCATCTTGAATGAGCAATCTGAGCACAGGCAGCTCCCATTACATCCACAGCAAGGCCTCCTGCCTTTTACTCCCATGTGACCTTATGGTTTCACAAGAATACAAGAAAATAGGAACTGCTGAACCCATTTGTAGCATCCATGTGACTTGGTTATGAAGAAGTACCATGCTGTTATTAGCATTTTGTAAGCCTGTACCTTGCTTACACCTTGGAGTTGTGCTCCAAGGGAAACTGTCACATTTTTAACTGCTGTCTCCATACTGGTAATTATCCTGCATGCACCTTCAAGCATTGCCGTGAGCATCATATAGCTTTGTCCGAATTCTCTCATTCACCAATCCTCCCAACAAACCAATTCCTGCAACACCAACCCAAAATGGTCTGGAAACAGTACCTTTTTGCCATTATCTTCAGCCTGATCATATATTCACCTAACTTTTGCTCTGGTCCCCATTTACAAATGCCAAATTTGTAACTCTTAAGGTGCTAGATTAAAGTGTCCCTTCAGGTTTTGTGTGAGACTTCATTTGTAGTTTGTTGATAATGGATAGACTCAACAATGTCTCATATATTTCTGGCCCTATAACCAGCAACAATATTGGTTTCCTCTTCTCGAGTATGGACATGTTGCTCAGTTCTGTGTCCTCCCAGAAGACCTCAACAATAGCATTTAGCCTCAGGAATGTTTCCTTTACATGGAGTTTCAGTCACTGAGTATATGAAGCAAAAGCTCATCAGGCAGCAGGGACTAAATTTCTTACACCTGATTCTATTTCAAATGACTGAGACCAACTATATTTCTCAAACTTAATTGTGTTCTCAACAGATCTGAAGTAGCCTCCCCAGGCGTTAGTAATTCCAGTGGATCACTCCTCTAAAAATTTGTAATTGGGTTGGGAGAGTTTAACAGTTCAGTGTCAAAAAGAATGATGCTGGGGCCCCAGCAGTTCACAATCTGTATCAATGGCATGAATGAGCAGATCAAGTGTAACGCATCCAACGTTTACTGATAGGAAGAGGATGCTGTGAGGCTTCAATGGGGTATACATAAGTGAATAGATGAGGACATGGCAGATGGAATATAATGTAGAAAAATGTAAGGCCATACATTTTGTTAGAAAAAAATGGAAATAGTATTTTTCAAATGATGAAAAATTAAAAGATATTGGTGTTCAGAGGGACCTGGTTGTCCTTGTACACAAAGCACTGAAAGTTACCATGCAGCTACTGCAAGCAATTTGGGAGGCAAACAGCACATAGGTCTTCATTGCAAGAGGCTTTGTATAAGTGGAGATGTCTTTCTGCTCTTATAAAAAGCCCCAGTGAAAACACATCTGGAGTATTATCTATAGGCTAGGTCTCCCTAACTTCAGAAGGATATGCTTGCAATTAAAGCAGTGCAGCTAAAGCATCATACTTTTCATATAGCCTTTGCTCTTTCACAGTAATTCTATATTGCCTCAGTATTCTGTGGAGGGACTTTAATAATAAAGGCTGTTCTTGTGCAGAAATAGTAGTCAGATTGATTTATGTGTCCATCAGAAGATTTGAACTGCCAAAGATTTTCTTGTATGAGAACAGTCAGCTTGGAGATACTGACATTTGACAATTATCCTTAGTTTCAAGAATTTTACAGCAATGGTCAATGATCTACAAAGTTCAGTTGTATAAATGTAAACTTTATATCTAGAGTTTCTAACAATGAAAACAATTTTCACTGATAGATGCTAGCAAATATATTAAAAGCTATTCCTTGAATGTACATCTGTTGGAAATGTATAACCATTTAACATGGGAATGCAGGAATGACAGTGGGCCATTTAGCACTTTGTGTTTTGCCAGTGAGATCATGGCTCATCTGTGGCCTAACTCTATAAACCCTGCCTTTGCCCCATAATCCCTTTGGTTAAGACAAATAATTCAGATTTAAAATGAACAGTTGAGCTAATGTTAATTGGCACTTTGAAAGATTTATGAACATCACCCAACCTTTTTGTGTAGAACATTTACCCAACTTTGTTCCTGAAATGTCTGGTTCTAATATGCAGTAAAAATAGGGTTATAGTAGTAGGGCATTTTTATTTCCAGAATATCAACTGGGATTACCTTAGTGTTAAAAGCTCAGAGAGGGTGGAATTTTTGAGATGTGTATGTAGAAAGACCAATGAGGAAGGAGCACAACTATACCTTATCTTGGGAAATGAAGCTGGTCAAGTGGACGGAATGTCAGTAGGGGAGCATTTTGGGAATAGTGACCATAAATCCATAACTTTTAAAGTGGTTCTAGAAAAAGTTAGGGATAGAGCAGAAATAATTGTCTTAAATTGAGGGAAGGTCAATTTCAGCAGAATAGGACAGAACCTGGCTATGATTGACTGGAAGAATTTACCTGTAGGCAAATCTACATCTGCACAGTGGGAAGCACTCAAAGGAGAAGTAGCAAGAGTTCAGGGCCAACATAAGTGCAAGAGCCGGGGGTAACACGTTCAGAGAGCACTAGATGTCAAAGATTATTGAGGGCTGGATAAAGAGATGAAGGAAAACATACAGTAGATAGAGACAACTAAAGATGAGCAAGGCCTGAAAGGTTTACAAGGAGGGTAGGGAGGTGCTTAATAAGCAAATTAGAAAGGCAAAGAGGTCATGAAATATCACTGGCAGACAAGATTAAAGTTAATTCAAAGGCATTCTATAAGTACATTGAAGAAAAAGAATAACCAAGGAAAGAGTAGGGCCCATTAGGGACAATCTGTGGATGGAGCCAACAGGTATAGGAGAGGTCCTAAATTAATATTTTCATCAGTCTTCACTGAGGAAGTGAATTTTGTGGTTTAGGGATATTTATCAAAAGGGAAGGTGAAAATCTAGTGTAAGTCTCAATAAAGAGGAGGTACTCAATGACTTAGCAAGTTTAAAGGTGGATAAATCCCTAGGGGTCTATCTATCCCAGACTGCTGTGGGAGGCAAGGGTAAAGATTGCTGAGGTTTTAACCAAGATTTTTAAATCCTCACTGACTACGAATGAGGTCCCTGTTGACTGGACCGTGAATGGAATCCCCTTTTCAAGAAGGACAATAAGGAAAAAAATCCTGGTAAGTGTAGACCTGTGAGCCTGGGGAAGTTATTGGAGAAAATGCTGAGGAAGAGGATTAATGACAACTTGGAATGGCAGGATGTAATCAGAGCCAGTTGATATAGTTTAGTCAAGGGCAGATCTTTCTAACCAATCTGATTGGTTATTTTTGAAGAGGTAACCAAGTGTGTCAATGAAGGCAGAGCAGTAGATGTGGTTTACATGGACTTCAGTAAGGCCTTTGACAAGGTCCCACATGGAACACTTATCCAAAAGATTAGAACCCATAGGATCCAGGGCTATTTGGCAAACCAGATCCAAAATTTCCTTGGCAATGGACACAGAGGATGATGGTAAAGTGTTGTTTTAGTGATTGGATGCCTACTGCTGGTGTTGTTCCTCAGGGATTGGTGCTGGGACCCTTAATATTTGTAATTTGGATATGGATGTACGAGGCATGATCAGTAATTTGACAAATGATTTACAGAATCATGGATAGCGTGGAGAGCAGTCTCAGGCTACAGATAACAATGTGTTGGTGAAATGGGCCGAAAAATGGCAGATGGAATTCAATCTGGATAAATGTGAGATGATACATTTTGGGAGTACTAATGAGGCTAGGATATATACCATTGATGAACAGAGGGACTTTGAAATACAATTCCAGAGATTCTTGAAGGTGGCAGCAAAAGTAGATTATGTCGTTAGGAAAGCAGATGGGATGTTGGCCTTCATTAATCGGGGCATTGAATACAAAAGAAGGGAGGTTATGCTCCAACTTTACAAAACTTTGGTTAGGCCTCAACTGAAGTACTGCGTGCAGTTCTGGATGCTACACTATATAAAGGAAGTGGCAGCACTAGAGAGCGTGCAGAGGAGATTCACCAGGAGGTTGCCCGGGATGGAGAACTTCAGTTATGAGGACAGACAGAAGAAGCTGTCTGTTCTCCCTGGAGCAGAGATGGAGCATATGATTGAGGTATACAAAGTAATATATACAGAGAGTGTAGACTGCAGGAAACTTTCCCCCATATCAGAGGTAGACAAAACAAGAGGACAGATTTTGGATAAGGAGGAAGAGATTCATAGGGGATATAAGGGAGACCTTTTTTCACCAAGGGAATGTTGAGTACGTGGTGGAAGCAGGACCATTGACAGCATTCAGTAAGTCTCTAGGTGAGCACTTGAATCGCTTAGGCATAGAGAGACTTGGGTCAAGTGCTGGGAGATGGGATTGTGCACATGGGTGTTCACTGGTCGGCATGGAAGTAGTGGGCTGGATGTCCTAGTGTTTATAACTAAAAACGGAATGACTAGTTTAAACACTAGTAATATCCTGACAAGAGATGTAGAGCCAAATTCTTCCAGAATCTATGACAAGGGTGAGGAGCAATACTGCAGTCTGTTTTTGAATTACTAGGATCATAGGTCTCTTTTCATATGCTGATTAGTACATTTGATTTAGTAACATCTAAAGAAGAAAAAAGTTCCAATGAAAAATCAAAGTTTTGAAACATTAATGCTCATACTTTCTCCACAGATGCTGCCAAACCTGCTATGTACTGCCAGCATTTTCTGTTTTAATTCTATCTTTCCATCATCTGCAGTACTTTTGAAAGCAAAAAAAGGATCTTTGAAGAGTATGAGGTGACATTAGCTAAACTGGCAGGTCAAGTTTCTGTTGAAAATCCTACGGTGCTTAACAACAAAAAAACGCAAGGAATTTTGAAATACTCTATGCCTGCCAAGAACAAATACTGCAAATTAATTCAGAGCTTTAGATATGTGCCTTTATTCAAGGGCTCTTATCCAGACTTAGATGCACGGAAATGTGGGTCACTCACCGAAAACCCAGCTCTTCAGTCTACAACATCATAACATTATCTAAGCTTATAACATTGCTTAGAGAAGCATGAAA
The DNA here is from genome assembly GCF_009764475.1 of Pristis pectinata. Lineage (NCBI taxonomy): Eukaryota > Metazoa > Chordata > Chondrichthyes > Rhinopristiformes > Pristidae > Pristis > Pristis pectinata. Next base: position 58,314,033 of record NC_067413.1, read on the forward strand.
CATAGAAACATAGAAAAACTACAGCACAATTCAGGCCCTTCGGCCCACAAAGCTGTGCTGAACATGTCCCTACCCTAGATATTGCTAGGCTTACCTATAGCCCTCTATTTTACTCAGCTCCATGTACCTACCTAACGGTCTCTTGAAAGACCCTATCGTATCCGCCTTCACCACCGTTTCCAGCAGCCCATTCCACGCACTCACCACTCTCTGAGTAAAAAACTTACCCGACATCTCCTCTATATCTGCTCCCCAGCACCTTAAACCTATGTCCTCTTGTGGCCACCATTTCAGCCCTGGGGAAAAGCCTCTGACTATCTACCCTATCAATACCTCTCATCATCTTATATACCTCAATCAGTTCCTGCCTCGTCCTCCGTCTCTCCAAGGAGAAAAGGCCGAGTTCCCTCAACCTGCTTTCATAAGGCATGCTCCGCATTCCAGGAAGCATCATTGTAAATCTCCTCTGCACCCTTTCTAGGGCTTCCACATCTTTCCTGTAGTGAGGCGACCAGAACTGAGCACAATACTCCCAGTGGGGTCTGACCAGGGACCTATATAGCTGCAACAATACCTCTTGGCTCCTAAATTCAATTCCTTGATTGATGAAGGACAATACACCATATGCCTTCTTAACCACAGAGTCAACCTGCACAGCCGTTCTGAGCGTCCTATGGACTCGGACCCCAAGATCCCTCTGATCCTCCACACTGCCAAGAGTCCTACCATTAAGACTATATTCCGCCAATATATTTGACCTACTAAAATGAACCACTTCACACTTATCTGGGTTGAACTGCATCTGCCACTTCTCAGCCCAACTCTGCATCCTGTCAATGTCCCTCTGTAACCTCTCACAGCCCTCCAAACTATCCACAACACCCTCAACCTTCGTGTCATCTGCAAACTTACTAACCCACCTCTCCACTTCCTCATCCAGGTCATTTATAGAAATCACAAAGAGTAAGGGTCCCAGTACAGATCCCTGAGGTACACCACTGGTCACCTACCTCCACGCAGAATATGACCCTTCAACAACCACTCTTTGCTTTCTGTGGGCCAGCCAGTTCTGGATCCACACTGCAATGTCCCCTTGGATCCCATATCCCCTCACCTTCTCCATAAGCCTCGCATGGGGTACCTTATCAAATGCCTTGCTGAAATCCATATACACTACATCTACAGCTCTCCCTTCATCAATGTGCTTAGTCACATTCTCAAAAAATTCAATCAGGTTCGTAAGACAGGACCTGCCCTTGACAAAGCGGTGCACTCGTGTTTGCAAAGTTCCTGCTCTGCATTATCTGTGGTTACATTATTTTCCTTAAAGTAAAAATTACCTTTCTGCACTTTCAACTCAGGTTGAAAGTTGGTTTTGTATTTATTTATGTGGATCAGGAGCAAGGCCAGCATCTATTACTAATCCCTAATTCCCCTTGAAAAGGTGGTCTGGAGTTTGAAGCACTGCAGTCCCTCTGGTCCCACAGTACTCTTGGGGAGGGTTCCAGGTTTTAGACTCAGCAACAATGAAGGAATGGTGACATATTTCCAAGTTAGGATTTTGTGCGACTTGGAGGGGAATCTGCCAGTAGAGGTGTTCCCGTGGACCTACTATCCTTGTCCTTCTTACTAGTAAATGTCATGGGTTTAGGAGATGTTATTGGAGTAGCCTAGGTGAGTAATTGCAGCAAATTTTATAGATAGCACACACTGCAGCCACTGTTTACTGAATTTTTAGAATGGCTGATAAAGTACCAATCAAATGGGCTACTATGTCCTGGACGGTGTGAAGTATGTTGAATATCTTAGGAGCTTCACTCAGTCAGGCACACAACTGCACCATGGCACCCCATCATTTCCATCAGTAATTCTAATCAACTGAGAATCACAGCCTGTGGCATGGAATTGTGTGCACTTTGAATACAGAGCTGTAATTTGGAACCTCCATTTTGCAGGAAAGTTTTTGATTAACTCTTGAGTTGCTACTGTGATGCACATTAAGAGAAACTAGGATTCTTCTTCAGTTCATTGCCACAAAATAAGCTAAGTCAGAAAGTAATTAAGCTGGAGGTACTCCTTTCTTGGGCCATATGGGAGGCAATACAATAGCCTCCAGATGTTTACCTGATTGGATGGGGAACATTATCCAGGCCCCCCAGAATAGTAAATAATATTTCTTTCTTGAAATTATGTCCTGTAGAAGAGACTAAATGGGATCAGCAGCACATTAGGAGAAATAGTCAGGGAAAGGTAGCATTGGAACCTCTTCTTTACATTGATTCAGATGGTTGGTGTTTCACCAGCATAATGCAGGCAGGTAGCCAGAAACAAATCAGTGGACAAATGGACATCTGACACCCCATACAAACGTGCGCTTAGAAATTCAGTTGCATAACTGATCATTTTGCAGCTTTATGCAAATGACAACTGATCTTTTCAGAGTGAAATATGGTAGCAACCATTTCTACATTATCTCACTCCACTTGGAAATTTGAGTGGGCACTTCACGATACGAGTCATCCTAGCATCTGCAACCCGAATTTACATCAGAAATGTATGGTATGACATCAATCCCTATTCAAATCATTCCAGAGGAATTTGCACCAAGTTATTCTCAGAGCAACCATCATTGGTCACTCGTGAGAAAATGTGGTCTTTCTAGTTCAGAGCTAGACTAGGACATCTGCCAAGTAAGTGAATTGTGCCTACATCCCTAATGCATCTTTGCTTTGCTGCACTGCACTAGCCACGTGCCCCCCTCCCCCCTTATCTCTGCACTCCAGTGTAACCCCAACACACAACTGCCCAAGCACAAGCATCAGGCACTGATCTGCTGTCCACCAGTCTTCAGCCCCACAAACTCCCCCCCACCCACCATTAAAATGCCTGGTTTCCCAACCCCCTTTTCAAACTGTCAGTCCATAAACAATCACAACTCAGAGCGACCATCATTGGTCATTCGTGAGAAAATGTGGTCTTCCTAGTTCAGAGCTAGACTGGGACATCTGCCAAGTTCCACCCACCCCATTTTCCAAACTACAAGACCCCACTACTGACTGTTGAAAACCAATACACCCGATACCAGCCTCCAAATGTGGCAAAAAGGTACCCAAAGCCTTGGGTACCTAAGCAAGTTGGGCTTATCTGTGATTGCTCAATGCCTTGCCCTATTAATAGTGTATTACTTTTGACCTCAGTCCTGCGATTAAATTTCTTTCCTTGCTCTTTCCTTGATTTGAACCTAAAAGCTCCTAACTACTTTTGTGACTGTCCTAAGCTTAATATCACATTCCAGCTGCTAGCTTCACCTTTATTTGATGTTATATCCCCATGCCATGCCCTTAGCCACGCCTCAACCCCTCCACCAACTTTCCCCATCCCCTCGCTCTCCCAAGTTTCCCCCACGTGCTAGCCCCTCCCCACCTACACCTCCCATTCTCCCCTTCATATGATATTTCTTTACAAGATTGAGGGTGTTCAGCCCTTAATTTCTATGCCAGCTCACAGACCATTTCCAGTTGGTGGCAGTAACAAGGAAGAGGACCTGGGAGAGAGCAGCGGGACACAGATAAGCACTTAAATAGAGCTCACCCACTTCAGAAGCCAGAGGCAGAGCTGGAGGTAACATCACGATTCCGAAGATGACACGCGGCAGCAGCTGATTGGTGAGTAGCAAAAGGTGAGTATTTCTAGCGCGCAAGGTAGCGTAACGTTATTTCAGCACCAGCGACCCAAGTTCAATTCCGGCCGGTGTCTGTAAGGAGTTTGTATGTTCTCCCCATGTCTGTGTGGGTTTTCTCTGGGTGCTCCAGTTTCCTCCCACATTCCAAGGATGTGCGGGTTAGGAAGTTGTGGGCATGCTATGTTGGCACCGGAAGTGTGGCGACCCTTGCGAGCTGCCCCTAGAACACTCTATGCAAAAGATGCATTTCACTGTGTATTTCGATGTACATGTGACTAATAAAGAAATCTAATCTAATCTAATTTCATTCAGTGAAGTAAAAGTAAAGATATGGACTTTAAATTGTAATAGGTTGTGTTTAGAGAGAAATAAGGTCCCTAGTGTGATCAGTAACTAAGGGCTTAGAAGGCAGCCCCATGGAATGCTCCACCTGCAATTTGTGAGAAACCGAGGAGACTTCCTGTGTCCCTGATGACCATATGTGTGGGAAGTAGGTACCTCTGCAGCTCCTGACTGATCACATTGCCCATATGGAGATGCGGATGGTCTTAATATGGAACATCTGTAATAAGGACATCTTGGACAGTTCATTTAGTGAGGTGGTCACACTGTAAGTAATGACACAAAAGTAAGGGGTGATCGTCAGGCAGAGTAGTTGGTGCAGGCAGAAAGAGCATGAGTCCCCTGTCAAACCCTCTCTCAAACAGATATACTATGATGGATGGCCTCCCAGGGGAAAGCAGCAACAACCACGTTTGTGGCACCATGGTTGGGGGGAGTGGGCTAAAGACCAGAGGAACTACAGGGATAGGGGATTCAATTATAAAGGGAGTAGACAGGCAATTTTCCAGTACTAAATGAGATTCTTGAATGATTTGTTGCTTTCCTGGTGTCTTGGAGCCACTGCAGGACATTCTGAAATGGAAGGGTGAACCAGCAGTGACTGTGGTCTCGAACTCGGTCGGACAGAAGACTCAAAAGACCACTGTTCTCGTTCAATCTCTTTATTACTTGATCCGAGGAGAGAGCACCAAGCCAGGCACCTACATCCCGGACCTGGTGGTCTCTGAGATACATTGATCTACATACATTCTTATACTTTTTCAGAGGTGCAAACAATTACCATACAAGGAATGATCATGCATTAGTCAGGCAGCATGGCACTTATTTTCTACATCGTGATTGGTTACAGGCAAAGGAATTTACTTAAAAAAAGTTACTAAAGCTATAGTTCCTTAATCTTTTCAGACCATCTTGTTCCACCGGTTATCTTTGCATACATAAGGCTTCTCATGGCGGGCTCAGGGTCAGTTTAGTGGAGCAAAAGTCAATTGTGCAGACTTGCTGAGACAGGAACTGATTGTACTGGTATTATCATACCTCAAGGCTGCAGAAAACTAGCTGAAGCAAGCAAAATCGCTGGAGCAAGGCACTGCAAAGCAAAGCACAGCTATTTCAAGCAGTCTATTACAGCTATAGTGATGTACCCTCTAATTCACGTCTAAGGGCTCACAATCTTTTACTCTCCTAACCTTTCCTTATACCTTATACACATTCTCAGTGGTACATATTGGTACCAACAACATACCAGTAGGTAGCAAAGGATCTGCAATTTATACTTAGGAAGGTAGGTAGCAAATTAAAGAGCAAGACTCTGGGTTTATAATCTCTGGGTTATTTCTGGTGTCATGTGCTAATGAGTATAAGAACAGGAGGATAAGTCAGATGAATTGTGGCTAAAGGCATGGTGTAGGAGAGAGGATTTAGAATTTGGATCATTGGGACCACTTCTGGGGAAGTTGGGACTTGTACAATCAGGATGTGTTGCACCTGAACTGAAATGGGACTAAGATCTTTGCAGGGAGATTTGTTTGTGCTGCAGGGGAGGGTTTAAAGTAATTTGGCAGAGGAATGGGGCACAGAGTTGATGTATAATTGGGAGAGAGGTACAGTCAAATGAAGAAGATAAACCTTCAGTCCAGTAAGCAGAGCAGACATAGGAGTGATAAGGCACATGGGAGAAGTACAAAGCTAAATTGTATCAAGTTTAATGCAAGAAGACTGACTCAAGGCAAATGAACTTAGATTGACCAGCACATGGAAATAAGATACTGTTACATCATAGAGTCTTGGTAGAAGGAAGGGAAAGACTGGCAACTCAGTGTTCCAGAGTATAGAAACTTCAGGTATGATCAGGGAGAGGTAAAAGAGGAGGGGCACTTTGATTAAAGAGACCATCACTGCAGAAATAAAGGAGGATAGCCCACAAGGCTCTTCAAATAGTCCATATAGGTAGAGCTTAAAATTAAAAAAAGGGAGCAATCACTTCATTAGTCAACAAGAGATAGAGTGTATACGGAGGCAAATCACAGTGAGGTATCCGAGCAATAGAGTCATAGCAGTAGGGGATTTCAATTTCTACAATATTAACAGGGATCGCCTTAGTGTGAGAGGTCTGAAGGGGTGCAAGTACGTCCAAGAAAGCTTCTTGAACCAGTACTACTAGAGATGGGGCAGTATCGGATCTAATCTTAAGGAATGAAGTTGGGCAAGTAGTTGAAGTGTCTCTGGTGACCATTTTAGAGCAAGCCGCCATAACTCTAAGTTTCAAAGTAATCATGGAAACAGATAAGTGTGGTTGGAAATCAAGATTCTGAATTGGAGGAAAGTGGATTTCAATATAATAATACAGGACCTGACAAAAGTAGTCTGGGAGCAGCTACATCCAACAAGTGGGAATCTTCTAAAAGTGAAATAGTGGGAGTTCGGGGCCAATGTTTCCAGGGAGGGAGGGAGGGAGGGAGGGAGGGAGGGAGGGAAGGAGGAAGGGAGGGAAGGAGGAAGGGAGGAAGGAAAGTCCAGGGAACCCTGTAAGTCAAGGGATATTGAGGGTTTGATTAAATAAAGGGGAAGCATACAGCAGTACTTAAAACAGCAGATCTAGAGTGGTTAGAAAGGAATTTAGGAGAGAAATATTATTCACAAAGTATCTCTGATGGACAAGATAAAGGAAAATCCCTGGCATTTTATGCATATTAAGTGCAAAAGGGTAATCAGGGAAGGAGGGGACAGGGATATTCTAAACACGTTAATATTAAAAAGGAGAATGTATCAGATGTTTTAGCAGGCATAGAGATGGATAATTCCCAGACCCTGATGAGAGGCAAGGGAGGAGATTGTTGGGGTACTATCTGAGATTTTTACACCTTTGCTGGCCACAGGTAGGGTGCCACATGTCAAGAGGACAGCAAATGTGGTACCTTTATTCAAGGGGAACAGGGAGAAGCCAGGTAGTTATAGGCTGGTGAGTCTAGCTTCAGTGGCAGGGGAGTTATTGGAAAAAAAATTATGAGGGACAAGATTAAACAACACTAGGAAAAGCAACGATGATCAGAGAGAACCTGTCTGAATAATTTCATTCAGTTTTTTTTGATGAGGGCAGTGCATTTGATATAGTCCACATTGACTTCAAAAAGGCCTTTGATATGTTACGACATGGCAGTTTGGTCTAAAAGATTAGAGCCCATGAGATCCTTTCCCCTCTCCCACCACCCCTTTCCCCCTAACCCCATATTCCAAACCCCTTCTCCCCCCAGCCCTTTCCAACCACCTCTCTCCAACCCTCCCCCAAACCTGCACCTCTCACCACCCATCCCCCTACACACTCCCCTTCACCCCTCCACCCCAGGCCTCTCCCCATCTCACTACACCCATACGTCCCACACCCCCTTCCTCCCTCACACCCTCCACCCACATCCCCCATCCTCTTCCCCCAGACCCTTCCCCCACCCCCCTCCCATCCCCCTTTCACCCCCATCCCCTGATCCACCCCTCTCCCCATGCTCCCCTCCCCGCACTCTCCCCTCCCCATGCCCACTCTCCCCCTCCTCCCACCACGCCCTGTCTACCCCTCCAGACCCCCAATTCCTCTTCTCCCCCCTTGCCCCCCTATGCTCTCCCCATGCCCCCTCTCCCCCATTGTGCCCTTCCCCCTTGCCCCCTCCCCTCCTATACCCCCTCTCCCCCTCTCCCATCCACCTGTCCCAATCCCCCATATGCCCCTCTCCACCCTCCCCCATGCCCCATCTCCCCCCGCCACATCTCCACCACTGCCCCGTCTCCTCGACCCGTCCCCTCCCTCTCCCACACCATCTCCCCCATGCCCCGTCTCCCCCTATGCCGTGCCCCTCTACCCCCTACATCCCCTCTCCCTCCATGCCCCTCCCCCTCGATGTCCCCTCTCTCCCCACAACCTTCTCCCCCATGCCCCTCCCCTTCCCCCACAATCCCTCTCCCCCTCCCCCCATTGTTCCTCCAAACACCCCTCTGCCCCCTCCCCATGCCCCTGACCCCTTTCCTCCCCTTCTCCTCATGCCCTCTCCCCCTCCATGCCTCCTCTCACCTCTCCCCCACGCCCCCTTTCCCCATCCCCTTACCCCTGCCCCTCTCCCAACCCTCCCCTCGCCCCCCTCCTCCCCTGCCCCCTCCATGCCCCCTCTCGCCTCTCCCCATGCTCTCTTTCCCCCACCCTC